>NC_035107.1:151889633-152189633 GCF_002204515.2 Aedes aegypti | reverse complement strand
CAGAATAAATATAATATGAAAATTTGAATCAAAGTTGGATTATATAGTTATTTGTTACTTCTGAGAGGAGTTTTGAATGAGAGGATAGACGAAATTTGGAGTTACGTCCTTTTGGAAGTGTAAACATTGAAAACTCTAATTTCCAATAGATTAATTCGGTATTCTTTTAAGCAGGCATTCCGTTAAGCATGTTCAAATGTTTTCAATGACACATTGTACTTATACGTCACCAAAGTCTTTAACAATTGATTATTATTTCAAAGGCTCAAGCGCTGTAAGGCATTACGGAGCAATGTTCGTGCCATTATTATTATGCATAAAATATTGTTATGGCCCAACTAGCTACCTTGGGCCTTCCCTAACCGAGTGGTTAGAGTCCGTGGCTACCAAGCAAAGCCATGCTAGAGGTGATTAGGTTCAATTCCTGGTCAGTCCAGGATTTTTTCGTAATGAAAATAGAGTATGAGGGCATAGAGTATGTTTGTACCTGCCACACGATACACGATACAAAAATGGCAACTTTGGCAAAGAAAGCTCTCAGTTAATAATTGTTGAAGTGCTCATTGAACACTAAGTAGAGAAGCAGGCTCTGTCCCAGTTGGAACGTAATGTCAATAAGAAGAAGCAGAAGCTACCGGCTATTGCGGCTAATTTTGTACTGCCTCAGAACATAAACTTCAATTGTTGAGTAATGCATAATTGGCCAAACTATAGAACTCTAGACCACTGTCAATACTTTTGTGATCATTTGTAGCATACATTACTACATTTTTATTTTTCAAAAAATCTTCAATTTTACCATTGTGTTTCTCGGTCTTTTCGATTTCACGAACACGTAAGAGCTCTGTATGAATACAATAGTAAAAGAATGATATAAATCAATCAGTCCATGGTAACTCGTGAAGAGAAAGCCTCAGTACTTGAAATGTGCTTAAGAAAAGTAAAAAAACATTCGTTATTATTTGGTTTAATTGAATTTAGAATCTTAACACTTTCAGAGCTTTATGGTACATGTCTCCCTTGAAAATCAAACTCTTTTGAGAAGATTCTATACCTTAACTCCGAATTTCATTAACCCGAGTGTCATCACCCTAAACGCACTATTAGACTGAATGCTATTGTCCCGAATATATAATTACCTTGTACGACATTGTCCTGTGATAATAGAATTCGAAGTAATACCATTCTAGAAACTGGAACTTGCGGAGATGGTCTTCGGGTATTCGGGATAATGGAATTCAAAGTCAAGGTGTATAATTTTGAAAAGATATATAAAATATGGTTAAAACAGAGTTGTTCATGGATGTTAAGTAAATTCCAGTTTTGATTACCTGAATATCGTAAATTGTTCTGTGGCCCTGTTGATAACCTGCTGGACGACATACCAGAATATGGTTCCAATCCTACACAATCTGAAGATTTCCATGTAAACTTATTTATTCTCGATCGCAGACTGTCCTTGTGAAGTAAAAAAAATCATACTTTTGGAGCCTCACAAAGTTTTTCAAATTGACAAAGACAAACATATGAAATTAAGCTCTGTAAATGCTACAAATTTAAACTCCATTAAACAAAATAACAACGGATGTTCTAAACTTTGCATTATTTTCTTCCATTTTGTATCAATGCTTTCTACGTTTTTAATTTTATTTTATTCCATACACTGTTATCCATAACCGAAAACTTACCTCGTAAAGTATTCCTTGACGTATACTTCTCTTCGATGTACAACAGGTAACAATAATTGCATGTAAAATAAACCGAATCGTGAGTACATGGGTTTACCAAGCTAGCCAAAATATAGTGCTACAATAACTAATTTGGTTACATGATGAAATTAGCTCCGTAATGCCTTAAAACACTTGAGCCTATGGAAAATCAGTTAATTGTGAAATACTTTGGCGGCATATAAGTGCAATGTGCCATTGAAAACATTTGAATATGCTCAAAAGTATAAAAATGCCTAATTAAACTATTGGAAATAAGTGTTTTTTTAAATGGTTACGCTTCCAAAAGGACGTAACTCCAAATTTCGTCTATCTTCTCATTCAAAACTCTTCCCAGAACTTACAAATAACTATATAAACCTACTTTGGTTCAAATTTTAATATTATATCTATCCTGATAATCTCGGCCAATGAAAACTCGTTTGAATATCTCAGATTTCCTTAGAATTAATGGACTTACACATTCAAAAGGGCGAAACTTCAAAACGGGCCCTACGATTTTTTTAAAATTTTGCCCAGACATGCAGCTTAGCTATAGAAATCGACTGGTGAGCACAGATTTGATGGAGATTTTTTTCTGATAATAACGGTCAGGGGAGCACCGTGAATTTCTTATAGATTACTTTTCCGCAAAACAAAGCACTAACACGTCATTAAATCTTTTCATCGAACGAATTGGTACGCTCTTAAGTTCATTTGGTGCTTAAACTTGGTGATTTTATTAAATTTATTTCCATTGGCAGACGAAAATATCAGACTCGCCCTTATTTCATTTCATTCCATTCGTTGTTTTGCACCCGTCAACAACGAAACAAAATTCCGATCTGCCATAGTGAAAAATTGTGCCAGCAGCGGTGGATGGCCCCATTGTTTACGTTGAAAGTAGGTACGTGAAAATTGCGTTATCTGTCACTTCGTGGGGGGGTTGTCTGAGATAGACGAAATTTAGATCACTAAAGTCTAAGTGGTGAAAAAAATCGCAATACCACGGACCAAAATTTTTCGGTTCATCGACGTTGTACTGCAGCTGTCATGATGCTCCCGGGTTGTGTTTTCGTGCCAAAACCAGCTTGTAGTGACTAAAATCAAGGATGAAAGGTCGATGGTGTTTGAAAATGTACCATGAGTACATTATTGGCAGCTTCTCAATTTCGTCATGAAAGTCTAATCATTCGTGAAAATTATAATATTTTGATTAAATTAGTTGTGTTGTCTACTATTGTACACGGCAACATGTTTCAAAATAAGTGGAGCTGCTTTTAAAACAAACTTTAACATCGATCAACCAAACCATAGAATATCCAATGGACCGATGCGGTGCCGTGTTATTTACGTGACCATGGCAACAAGTGAATTCGGCACCGCTCAAACGTCAAATAGTGAACCCGTGCATAGGTCCATAGCGGAAAAATAATAATAATAACCGATCATTGCAAATCGAGCCGAACTGGTGCTTTTTCCGTGCGCACGCGCTTTCTGTAGAGCTGTCAAACAGACTTTTGTGCCTTCCTTTTTTCGCTCTCCTTCAACCAGATGATTTGATAGAAAATCTGTATCCACCGGGTTAAAAAACCTGTGTCCCATACAAAAAAATCTGTGTCCATACAAAAATTGTTGATAGAAAATCTGTGTTCCATACAAATCGAATCTGTGTCAGTATAAAAATATCTGTGTAATACAGAGAAATTTGTATATCTGGCAGCCCTGCCTTCAACTCAACAACTCAGCACGATCCACCTCGGGGTGGATTGGTGAGCTGTCTGGTTGTTGCAGATGAACACTTATCGTGTAGCGCGACATCATCATTGCCACCAAGCTTGCAACTCACCAGAAAAACGATAGGTATAATGGACCGATGCACGAGTTAACTAATCTGACGTTTGAGCGGTGCCAAATTCACTAGTTGCCATGGTCACATAAATAACACGGCACCGCTCAAACGTCAAATGATGAACTCGTGCATTGGTCCATAAACAACAGCCCTCCATGGCAACTAGTGAATTCGGCACCGCTAAAACGTCAAATAGTGAACACGTGCATAGGTCCATAATGATTGTTTTCAAATCGTTCTGAATGGTCAGTGAAATACGATCAAAACAATTATTACTCGGAAAGAAAAAGCAATGCTTACTTGTTCAATTCATTCATTCGACGGTACATGTGTCATGCACGATTTAACTATCGTCAGGTTGGGATGGGTTGTTCGATCTTTGGGCATTTTTTGTAATTTATTTTCTAAAGCAACATGTAAGCTGTTAATGGTTAACGATTTCATAAACTTATTATATTTGTTCCCCGTTGACTAGGGTCTGGAAAGATAATGCCAATGTGTGTTTTTATAGCATACATATTCAGAAAACCGTGATTTCTGGGTACTGTGGAGAACAAATCTCGATTAAACGATGTTCAAACTTAAATTAATCTTATTAGCGTGTTGGACAAACAGAATAGAATTAGCTTTCAATAGGTTGTATTAGCAAGTGATTTTGATTTATGAGTATTGAGTTATGATTTTTAAAACCCTAAAATAATTCTAAAAACACATTTTTAACTTGAAGCATGATGAAATCTTCATCAAATGAGCTGAAAATTTGACCAGAAATTGTTCTTAGCATGAGAATTCAGAATACTGCTTGACCGGAAGATTTCCAGACATTTTTTTTTTTTCAATTATGAGCAGATCTAATGGTGATGGCTGATATGACGCAGCCGTCGATGCCACAGCGTGCCCGGATCTGTCTCACAGACATTCGCGCAAACGTGTTCCAACGTCAGCACTGTTTCGTATAGGCTACTTACCAACTTGCCGATCGCTAAAATTTCGCCACGTTTCTTCAACAGAGCCTTGCTGTCGGAGAACACCCCAAGCAATACCAAACATTTTAATATTGCACGTATTCTACTGCATTTCAAAAATCATGATGCGACATTGCTTTTATTCGACAAATTTCAAGAGCTGTCAGGCAAATGAGCATTAACGCTACATTACAAATGTATCAATGCACTAATATTGCTTTATGAAATGCTTGGTTGCTTTATAAACATTCTTGCATTAGTTCGGCTATATTAGTGCCCTTTTCCACTTTTAAACTACGATGCCAGCTTTTTGGAATTTTCTCTCAGGTCCGAGACAAAAAGGACATCCTATATGTTGAACAGCATCCCCTTATTGCTCGTTGCGTCAATCCTACCGATTGTTCTGGCAACCATCTCCTGACTTTCTTTTGTCACCTTTATTTCTATTGGTCACACCATCGTATCAAACGATGAGAAAAAAGATTTCTGACTCACCAAAAGATCGCTGCAGCCAGAGTTCAATTTGAACCCCACAGCACAGACAAACAGACGTAACACTTAGAACAAATTTCAATCAAATTCATAGTCACGGAGACATGTACGCCCAATGCTAAAATCCTTGTTTGGCCGATGGGCCAACAGATGGCGGTAGTGTGTAAACGTCAAACACGAACTAAACCGATGCGAGCGCTGCGGGTGGTCGATTAGCCACCTACAATATATTTGAATTGACCGTTAAAAAGGTGGTCGATGGACATCAATGAGAGTGTGACGTCTGTTTGTCTGTGGCCACAGTGTTGGTCCGGTCACGTTTTGATAACGATGCGTCCGCCATGAAGCTCACCGCGCTTCTTTTCACGCAAATGACTTCGCATTTTACACGCCCGTTGCTATGAGCGTAACCACGTGCACCGTTGCCCATCGTCATGACCACGTTGCTTGCAGTCTTTTTTCATGTGACCATGCATGCCACATTTGTGGCACTTACCATCGAATTTGCGTTGACTGCTTCCGGAAAATGCGGCCGGCTTGTATTAGCTGGCATCTTCTTGTCGATCCGACCGTTTTTACTCCTCATCCAAAAGCCGTTACTTCACCAAATCGAGCGTTAAATCCTCCACGCTTACGTTTTTCAGAGCCGTCACCAACGGGATGTTCGAGTTCGGTAGCGCCAGGAAAAGTTGAGACACCAGATCCCCTTCCGCTAGGGTTGCACCGGCCGTTTTGAACTTTCGTACAAGCCCATCGAATTCCACCAGATGACTCCGCATATCATTGCCTTCTTTCAACCGAAGCCGTACCAGTTACTTTCTGTTTAACGTCTGGTTGGTCAACTTCCAAGCACTCGTCGGAAATGAAGCTCACGAACAGTAATTTCGCCTTTCGGTCCATTTCCACGAACTTTGTTCGAACAGCTTCTACTTCCGGGGCTTCCCCGGTGAGAACCACTGACACGTCAGCTGCTTCGAAGAAAAGCTTCACCCGGTAACTCCAATTTTGGAACTCGCTTCCATTCCCGCGGAACTGCGGAATTCCGTGCGCTAGCTCTTTCTGTGTGGTGCCCATAACCTATTAAGATTTCGTTACTAGAACTCTGAATTGAAAAACGCGGATACTTCTAGAACAATTAAGGAGCTTTTTTTAATGCGACTATATTGCACGATGTGCAAAATTGAAAAAGGAAAAACAATTTTAAAATGGGTCGCAGCTTACTACGACCTTGTTGGGTTGGTTGCTATGCAACAGGCATTGTCACTCAGCATGGATGGAATGACTAGAATAACCGATTGCTACTTGGATTACATGATCAATGGGCCTCTGCACTGTTTTGATTTTGTATGAGATTTTGACTTGTTGTTTACAAATTTCACGAAAGAGTGAAAGGGAGAGGTACATTTTTGTGCAGAGCCCCATTACGCGCTTTTATCATGTTTGTCCCTTCTTTGAGATGTCGGCTCACAGTGACAGTTCGTGTCAGTGGAAACTCTGCTCACTTTGACGTACAGAAATTTCATACCGGTTTCTCCAGCGTCAAGAAAAGCATTTTTCATCGATCACGGTACACACAGTTAAAAAAATATATATTTTCTGTCTCAAAATAAATCCAATTATAGCCATGTCTCCAAATATGAGCGCAGCGGTCACAGATCATACAGAACTTTCAACTTCGAAGCACAGTACATGAACTAGACAGCAAGTACACTCATCGTATTTAGGCGGGAAAAATTTTCCATTCATTTGACCTTGCGGGTGTCAGTTCGCTATAACGGCTACGAGCGTACGACCGCCGCCGGACTCTAAAAAACAGAAGATGATCAATATTCAAATGGAGGTCACTGAGAAAAAAATCTTGATTATGTCTTCCGCAAAAATATAGCAAATTTATAATTTAACCCGATTTCTCGTAGAGTTTTTCAAGGGGCTTCCACTGTTAATTTCCCTGTACATTGATAATGATTATAATCTAGTTACACACTTAAAACAACTTTATGACGTATAAGTAATACTAATACAATACCTTTTCACGTGCTAACTGATCACATGCAGAACGAGTGTTGTTTAGCTCATTATACATATTGGCACGGTCGTGCTCCGCTCTGGATTTTGACGATAAATTCCCACGTAGTTGTTTTTAGAGAAAAGAGATAAAATGCATGACGAAAAATAATCATTAAATGCTTTTTAGTAATATGAATATCAATAGATTTGATGGCGATCATGTATTCTTAAACTCGAATATAGGGAAAGTGAAATGAGCTACTTAGTTTAAAGTAGCTGAACGCTACCGTTCAACTCACATGAACAACTCAGTTGAATTGAAAGAAAGTTGAACGTCATACTCCACTCAAAAAACTCAATCTTAACACGTCGATCAACTGAGTTGAATTGAATTCACTCACTTGCCTAAGAACATTTCGGATTCAACAATCTAATTTCATGGTTCTGTAGAGATTGATATTATATTGTAAGCTATGTTGAATATGGTACTTTGCAACGATCAATAAATAAGCTAAGGGAGGATCCCTGCTCTGGTGCTGCCTGCACCAGAATTTAAAACTGGCCCACATATACATGAATTTAAAACTGGCCCGAATATGCCGGTTCATGCGTTAAGGTGTAGCGGTGGTGATATTATGGCAGAGAGGCTTGCTGTTTGGTTAGCAGACATCAGGCATCAGCAGGCATCACTCTAATAAGGCAGGCATCACTCTAATAGGCAAATTTCGAAATTTTTGCTCCTCTATGCTTAAACAATTGAAATTATGGTAAAAAGCATCCTCCCAAAATTTGAAACGATTTGGAAGAAATTTGACTGTGCACACGCCATTTGAAGTTCATATTGAGATTCCTATGGAAAACGCTAACCTTTGGTATTCAGACCTCTATCTCTTCATCATCATATTTTATGGAAAAGTGAACACACTCTTCTCATGTGAAATTTTTCCAGCTACAACTTTGCCGAAGACCACATTTTGATTGGACGTCAGGAAAAATTGTTATTCATCATCATAAAGTGGGTTTGCCTTCAGTAAGCTTCACCAACTATTCGGCAGGCAACAGTGGTGCTCCTGGCGAGAAGAATAGATCAAAGTAATCCAGGCTACTATGTTCTACAGCAAAAAAGCAGTGTTGCTCTGAAAGTAATTGAATAATCATCTCAGCCTGGTTCAGACTTTGGAATCAATATTAACAAATTATCCTTAAGTTCCAACAAAATGTGGTCTTCGGCAAAGTTGTAGCTGGGAAGATTTTACATGGGTAGAGTGTGTTCGCTTTTTCATAGATTATTATGACGAGTAGATGGAGGACTGAACACAAAAGGTTTGGCTTTTCCATAGTAATTTCCAAATAAACTTAAAATGGCGTGTGAACAACCAAATTTCTTCCAAATCACTTCAAATTTTGGGTGAATAATTTTCATCATAATTGACGTTTAAGCATAGGGGAGCCAAAATTTCAAAATTTGCATCAGTCAAGAAAGACGTGATGGAATGACGGGAAACATTTGTTTGTCCATTTCTGGTTCTAGCACATGCTATTTATAAACAGATCAACCGTGATAGATTGAGAGTGAATGGAAGCAAGTGAAAGAAATAACTACAAAGTACGGGGAAAGGGATGGGCCTAGGATTGAACCCATAAAATTCTGATTATGAAGCAGAAGCGGTAGTCATTGGACCACCAACCAAATTGAAATAAAAAGTATTGACACTGTACTGTCAAGTTGAAAACTATTCTGTCCCGGATAATCCGGGACGTACGGTCACTTTACACAGTTCTTAATGTTTTTGAACTCTACATGCTACACTCAAAATAATCCAAATTTCATTGCTATACGTGAAAAATCACGTAGATCATTCCAAATTCATTTTACCTCCACTTCACCTGACCGAGATAAAGGTCACTATGCCATTCATAACCACCAAACAGTGACTCCGTAATGAACCAATGCACGAGTTCACTAATTGACGTTTGAGCGGTGCCGTGTTGTTTATGTGGCCATGGTAACGAGTGAATTCGGCACCGCTCAAACGTCAAATTAGTGAACTCGTGCATTGGTCCATTGTTACTGAGGTTACCTATGGTCTTATCCACTATAGGACCCGCTATAGTGTCAAAATTCTTCGGCCGAGTCAGTTTAGTACACTAGTGGATAAGATCATTGTACGTACATTCGGTGTTGAGCTCAAATCCTAAGATGGCGCCCGCTTGATTTTTGAAGAACTTCAGAAGCTGCTGAACTTTAAACTCTGTGTAAGATTGATTTCAAGGTAAATATGCTTTGAATACCGAAGAATCTCTGCATTACTTCATATTTTATACCTGATTTATAATCTCTATCAATTGGTAAACAGGATTCAAAATGCTCAGATTGGATATAATAATATCACAATCTTTTAAGTTTGTTTATATTTCCCAATTGGAAATTAGTTTTCTTCCAAAGCCGATTAGAAATAAGTTTGGTCTTTATGACAGTTAAATTTAATGCAAAACCATATACAGTCATCTCTCCCTTACTCGATATTGAAGGGACCATCGAGTTAGGGAGGTATCGAGTTACAGAACACAGAAGCAGTGCAACTGCATTCCAAGGGACCATCGAGTTAGCCATGACAACCAACTTTTACTATGGTTCTCTAACTCGATATCGAGATACGGAATATCGAGTAAAGGAGAGTTAACTGTAGATCCTATTGAAACGCTTCGTAAAGCTACCGGAAAATCCACGTAGCTCTTACGTGTAGCGCCGGTGGAATGGACGAAGTTCAAAAGTTCATGCGTTCATTCTGGGCTACCTATGATTCACGTAAGAGCGAAAGTGCGATGGAAAAAAACCATGTATGTGTTCACGTAACAATGACGTTTGGATTATTTTGAGTGTATTCTTTCATTTCGCGAGTCGAAAGATGAAGCTGAGGTACACGGAGAATAACATATAGTGTTCGTAATCATTTTTCCGGTCAAGTTAACTATATTTTAAGGTTAACATACAAATAACTATAAATATTGTTGATATGACAAAAATAACTAGGCCATATAGTTTTTGACAACTATATTTTTAGTGAATTTACTAACGTCAAACGTTAAAATTCAACTACAGCGGGGATTCGCTGGTTGGAACACGACTGCCTTCCATCTAACGAATCCGACCCGATAGTTGGAACGACTGACAGCTGGTGAAAATGCTCCAGACTCCGGAACGCAAATCGTCACGAAACGCACATATACATACACATTATAGAACATATAGAGCTTAGTGACATTTGAACACACGTAGACTAGCATATGCTCGTCATACACAGTTTGTTTTAGTTTTCCTCAAAGAAACTTGCACACGCTTTCCAGACTCATCAAAATCTAGAAAGATTCGCGAATTATGCGAAACTGACAATATGTACAAAATTTAAGAAACTATAGCGGTGAAATTGTAGCTTGATTGTCTATTCACTGTACTTGAACTTTTCCCCTTTCGATAATTTAACTATTCAAAAAACGCAAATTTGTAGAAGACGAAACTTATCCTCATGCAAAACCACACACTGTATTGATTACGCCTGTGTTTTTGTTTATCAAAGTGATGGGCGCATCTGAAATCGAAATCAAAATACGGCGAGAGTAAACGGCGACACTGCAAACAAAAAATAAACAAGGCGACAACAAAAAATGAATAGGCGACACTTAAAATAATATCGATTACAGGCTCATAACATTGGGCGATACTGGCATTCTTGAGTGCGTTTAAGGCGAAACCTTATATTTTTTTTTATTACGAAATAGCTAGGGAAATTGTAGGAGATGTGTGTGGTATTGATGAGGATTTTGAAACTAGGTTTATGAAATGTGTATTAAAGTGAAAAGGTTAAAGTTTGAGTATATTTTCTCCAATTGGGATTCAAAATTGCACATGAAAATTTCATTGGTTATTTTCTCATTGTTATTGATTTGTCAGATATCGCGAATCCCTCTCGAAATGCATATGGCAATATTACCCAATTTGAAAAATTTACACCCGGATTCTGGGTGTTTTTCGAGACAGAGTGCATATTGTTTTCCTCTAAGGTTCACAACTACATCTACACTAGGGCACCCATACCATTGTGCGTGATAACCACTATGGAGATTTCAATCCGACGGTAGTCAGACGTCAAAGTTAGTTTGACATCTTCTCCTGACATTCGAGTGCTTTTTACACTTCAGTCGTCGCGCTGTTGTATTCTATACAACAGTGCCGAAAAAACCTCGCTCTTCGTTCACAACAGCAGCGCGGTGGTTCTGTCGGTGGCAAACCGCGTGACGACTGGAAGGTTTAGTTGGAATATTTTTCAACCAGCGAACATCCAACGATCGAGTCATTCCATGTAGCGGACCCCCAACGAGCGCATCCACACTGTATATATTTTAGTTGACTCGAAGTAATTTTGATTAAGTTTACAATATTTTGCAATGTTTACTTAGCATTTTGTTCTGCTTTATTATCATATCTAAAAAAACTGCTGCTGCTTTATCGATAAAATAAACATTGCAAAAATGAAAAAAAAATGCCGTCCGTCAAATTTAAGAATTTTGTATGTTTAATATTTGATTATTTGCAACGTTTATTACGTAACAGAGTCCAATATTAAAGTGTGTGCATCAAACAGATTTGTTATACTTGTTTTTAATTATGAATCGTGGTTTACGGCTAACCATCCGAGTGGAAGTTTAACAACTACCGAAAGCTAAACATTACATATATTTTGCAATTGGATTAAATGGACAAATTGATGTGAAGTTTTGCGAAAAAGTTACACGTCTTCTCAGTGAGAATCGAACTCACGACTCCCTGATCTCTAGTTAGGGCGCGTTACTCCTACGCCATGAGAGGACTGATGAACGCAGAAGTTTACCTGAATTCGATTTTAGCTCAATAATCACATGGTCCTTTTTCACAAAGTGCACCTCTTTCGGAAGAATTAGATGCTCATCCAAACACAACGCTTTCTATATATATATATATATATATATATATATATATATATATATATATATATATATATATATATATATATTTATATATATATATATATATATATATATATATATATATATATATATATATATATATATATATATATATATATATATATATATATATATATATATATATATATATATATATATATATATATATATATATATATATATATATATATATATATATATATATATATATATATATATATATATATATATATATATATATATATATATATATATATATATATATATATATATACATATATATATATCCAATGCCTAGCGCGAGAGCTCATGGAAGTCATGTCCGCATTACAATATTATTCTCGACACCAAGCAAACTCTGCACTACTGGTCTGTTGCCATATCATTCAATTTTACTTCCGCGTATCTCTCATATAAAGGATAACTAGACCACATCACATCAAAACCCGCTTGCCGTACAAAATCTTCCCGAGGAACTCACAAAACCATCCCGAGGGTCGCAGTTTGGTGATCAATGGTTTTCAATGATATTAATAATTCCAAACATAAATTTTGAAACCTTTTTTTTATTATTTATCCAATGTACGCTCTATTTTGAGCGCACTCCATGATTGCATTGAGTTTGACAGTACCACGGACCAAAAATTTTCGGTACACGCTTGTTCAAATCTACTCAAAAGAGAGTAACTTTGACTCACTTTTGAACTTTCATAATAGCTGTCAAAAGTGAGTAGCTTTATTTTATCAAAGTGAGTAACTTGTTACTCACTCATGAAAAAAAAACGACCTTACTCACTTTTGAGTAAACACTAACATATTCGACTCACTTTGGAACTGTCAAATACTTGTGAAAATTTCGGCTTCCAAGTTTAGGAGTAAATATCGTTGTAAGAATATGTATTATACTAGTAAAACAGTGCTTAAAATCTGTAGAATTACCTATAACGAATCATGCAAGTTGTGCAATAGATGATTTATTGTTACTGTTATATCAAGTGAAGCGAGATCGGAGTTTTCGAAGGTAACCAAGTCCTGGTTTTGATCGAACAACCGCAAGAAAAAAGTGTATATACAGTAAGTTTTACCGTCATACTTTTTTTTTATTGAACTAATCCTCAGTTCCTTTCAGTCTTTCCGGAAAAGCTACTGGCTCGGGCAAACATCCGGATCAACATCCAGCGAATGAATATTCACCGGAAGAACATTGAGTGGTAAAATGCGCAGCAAAATCGTTAATTTTTGGTAAACACGGTCCGCAGTTTACTACGAACCTTCAGGTTTCTTCCTGCTGAAAGTTGCCGTGTGACGTCATCGTAAATTGATCCCCCTCCGGGGATCCATTCCAGAGAAGCGAGAAAAAAATGGACCCAAACATCACAATTGTATTACTTGTAATATAATGTACTATTCATATATTTATGTATGAGATAATAAAATACATGTTATGTCTTTCGAATTTATTTTTCTGATTCTATTTATAAATAAAAATAACAAATTTATTTCCCAAAACATTATTTCTAGAGTGAGTGACATCTACTCACTTTCGCAAATTGTAGATTATACGAAGTGAGTAAGTGTTACTCCAATTTTGACATTTGACAGTGTTACTCTAAAGTGAGTAACCATGGCTTTACTCACTTTTGAGCAGTTCCACTTTGTTCCGAAGTGAGTCGAAATCTACTCACTTTTGAGTAGATCTGAACGAGCGTGTACACTCCCCATTGAACATTTGACAGTTCAACAGCCGACTAAATTGGTTGAAAAATCGGTCGATTGTTGCACCGACGCTTATGGAAGTTTAACACAGCGATCAACTGACTAATCGCCAGATTAAATCGGGTGGCCGACGAAATCTGGTGTTTAGTAGGTCAACTTACTTGGATTTTACTTAAAATACCGATTTATCCACCTATTTAGTAGGATTACGTCGGCCCACCCTATTAAATCGGGTGATATTCGGTTGATCCCTGTGTTAATCTTTCATAAGCGTCGGTGCAACAATCGATCGATTTTTCAACAAATTTAGTCGGCTGTTGATCTGTCAAATGTTTAATGGGGCTATCATTGTATGGCGGCTGTCATGATAGGTCATGATGCTCCCCTGGAACAACCCCACACTCAGAAACACGGGTAGTCACAGAATGACTAAATTTTAGTAATTTATGACAATTTTCTATCTGCCTCTCTTTCATCCTGCAGGGAATTTTATTCCTATTTGTCAATTCGCCAGAGTTAAAGCATCGCTAAGCTTCAACCCAGTCGAAATGACAGTTAGTGTAAAAATTCACAGCTGAATGAAAGAACGGCAGATAGAAAATAGTCATTAATGCATAAACTTTAGTAATTATGTGATTTTTTTCTATTTCTGAGTGCAGTGCCTTGTGATGTTTTTGTCGACTAAGCAAACGGCAAACATGATCAAAAGTGTCGAGGTTCATTCATGGACCCATTTTTGAAATTAAGTTTAAATATGATATAGCCGTTATTTGAGCGGGAAAAATTGCTGATGCAGTTGCAGTAACATGCTCTTTCGTATTATTAAATAAAAACAAGATTTCATTAAACATTTTAGGACTCTATTGCACATATATTTGGTGAGATGAATGAAGTATTCATATTCTTGTTATACCTAATCTATTTTTGTACCGTCGTTGGGGGTGAGAATGGGTCAAAAAGGGATATGTGCGATTTATTTTTTGAATAACTATCGCAATTTAACTCCAATAAACTTCAAATTTGGTGTGTATGTACCTTGATGGTACATTAACAACTGTTTAAAAAATTAAAGACAAATATTTGTTCACAGCGGCACCACAAGTGAATGAAAAATGACCCAATCTCACCCCATAGAGGGGGTGACATTGGGTCACTATAATTGAAATAACTTGTTTTTTAGAATATAATTTCAAAACCATTCACAACTGAAAAATATTAATATTAAAAGATATCTAAGATGTTTCACAAGTATAACCCACTTAAAAGAAAGATTATACTGAAAATTCAAGAGCTATGAGAAAAAATATGTAAACCCAACATTTATCGTCAAGTTTACATAAATTTTCTTGGTTTTTCCCTCAAATTGTCTTCAAAGTCTCATCCCCATTGCTATAAAGCCCATTCAGTTTCCCCAAAGGTGTACTGAAACAGTGATTATTTTAAACCTTCGCAAATAGTTAAATTTCGGTGCGACATTCCACGATCAATAAATTTCAGGCCGAAGTTGACGTCATAATCCCAGTATTTCAGCGATCCAACTCATTTGTACTTCCGTGAGATGTTTCTATAATATGAAAACACTGATAAATAATCAAATTTAGAAAACTTGGAATTTCATTTACTATCGTTCAAGCAACCCAATCTCACCCCCATTTTCAATGTTTTAGACATCATACCGAAAAAAATCATTCAGCGTATTACCTAATTCCGCGCATTTCATACAAAATCATTTATATATGGATATACAGATAAATATTGCAGCAACTTGTTATGCCATTTGATGCTTCTTTCATTTAGAATAAGTTTGAATTAAATAAAAGCAAAAGTGAATCACGGAAACTTGATAATACTAATTTGTTCGTTTCGCCAGTGCGCGGAATTAGGCATTCTTCTGCGCGGAATATGGAAAAGCGTTTTAAAAAAGGCCCGGAATTAGGCAATTTCGACAAGTGAACATTTTCAATAAAATCACATTTGTTAATTATGAATACAGTCTAGTTTATATTTTTCCCATAATCTACAACATATTTGCTAGCGATCCACTCATAAAGCTTTTTCGTTGATGCAATACAAATTTTTAATCAATCATTTGAATCGTTTTATTTTTTAACTGCGTTGAAGTACGGCCCTTTACGGTATCTACATTTCAGATAAAAAAAAAATTGATATCATGTTTATTATTTTGCACAAATCTGTTCATAATTTATAGGAAACAGTTTTGGTTCCTTTATTGCGAGAAAGGGGCAATAAGATTTTATCTCGTTTCAGAGGCGCTTAAACCAAGGCTCTTAAGCCAGGGCATGAGGAAGAAATACCTATGTCCCACCCCAGGAGAACAACAATGGAGTGTGCATTAACTTTCTCAGCAACGCCATTCCCAACGATATTACCTATAACTCTGAATCGAAACGGTTGGTACGGTTCTTCTTTCCTTGAATTGAAATTTTATTTGTCTATTGGTTTATTCATACGTGAATATTGTCTGTCTCAAAATAAATCCAATTATAGCGATTATCTGCCCATGTCTCCAAATATGAGCGCAGCGGTCACAGATCATACAGAACTTTCAACTTTGAAGCACAGTACATGAACTAAACAGCAAGTACACTCATCGTATTCAGTGACTTCTGATATCTATCACTAATACATAGATGTACTGCTGTCATTTTGCGTAACCACGTGCTTTCAATAGGCCAGGGGAAGTGGTTCACCTAGAGTGAATTTATGTCAAAGAAAAAGTAGATTTTGTATGAGAATTGACAGAAAAATGAATGACAAGTTCATCCACTTCTCCTGACCTATTCAGGCGGGAAAGATTTTCCATTCATTTGACCTTGCGGGTGTCAATTCGCTATAACGGCTACGAGCGTACGACCGCCACCGGACTCTAAAAAAACAGAAGATGGTCAATAACCTAATCGTCATGATTTTTTCAATTGTCTAGAACCCCAAACTCTGCACAGTGGGCCTGGCCATTTTATTATTTGTATCATATCACTGATATTCTGCAAATATTATTACTGACAAGAAAATATCTGAATAAATTTAGGTATTTCCAGGATGCTTTTCAATATTGGCTGCGCTAGCGTTTAGATTAGATAAAAACCTCTTGCGTGCAAGGGTGTCATCTTAGTACTTTCACTATTCCTTGCAAGTTTAAAGTAAGTAGATTTGTGAGCATGACTTGAAGTCTAGGGATGTGAATGTTTTCGGATAGTGGTAATTATCCAAACTATAATAGGCCAGGGGAAGTGGTTCACCTAGAGTGAATTTATGTCAGAGAAAAAGTAGATTTTGTATGAGAATTGACAGAAGAATGAATGACAAGTTCATCCCCTTCTCCTGGCCTATAGGCCAGGGGAAGTGGTTAACCTAGAGTGAATTTATAGCAGAGAAAAAGTAGATTTTGTATGAAAATTGACAGGAAAATGAGTGACAAGTTCATCCACTTCTACTGGCCTATGGACCGATGCACGAGTTCATTAATTTGACGTTTGAGCGGTGCCGTATTCACTCGTTGCCATGGTTACATGAATAACACGGCACCGTTCAAAAGTCAAATACAGCGGGGATTTGCTGGTTGGAACACGACTGCCTTCCATCTAACGAATCCGACCCGTTAGTTGGAACGACTGACAGCTGGTGAAAATGCTCCAGACTAACGCATCCGGAATGAAAATCGTCACGAAACGCACATATACATTTGTTTTATATATGGAGATTTTAATGCGATGGTAGTCAGACGTCAAAGTTAGTTTGACATCTTCTCCTGACATTCGAGTGCTTTTTAGTTGGAATTTTTTTCAACCAGCGAACATCCAACGATCGAGTCATTCCATGTAGCGGACCCTCATTGAGCGAATCCCCACTGTAGTGAACTCGTGCATCGATCCATTGATATGAACCAATGCACGAGTTCACTAATTTGAAGTTTAAGGGGTGCTGAATTCACTGATTTCCATTGTGCATTGGTCGACGGACCGATGCAAGTGTTCACTAGTTTGACGTTTGAGCGGTGCCTAGTTCACTCGTTACCATGGGCACATAAATAACAATGGACCAATGCACGAGTTCACTAATTTGACGTTTGAGCGGTGCCGAATTCACTCATTGCCATGGTCACGTAAATAACACGGCACCGCTCAAACGTCAAAAAGTGAACTCGTGCATCGGTCCATAGGCCTTTTCATGTGACAGATCCGTCTATGCATTTGTTTACATCGGTGGAGGACCGGTGCTAACACGGGCCTGTCATTTTCATAGAAGAACTGTCAAAGTGCTTCCCAATCAGCTGATTTTAGACGTCATGTGAATAGGCCTATACCGCTCAAACGTCAAAAAATGAACTCGTGCATTGGTACATGGGCCAGGGACGCAATCTGGCGGGACAAAATAGATAACTCCATGCCAAGTCTCTAGAACGTCACAGTATCAAGTTAGATTGTGGACGATTTACGAGCTATCCGTTTATGCCAGAAGATATACCTCGATGCTACAAAAAACATTACCGAAGACACCAAATGCCGGAAATGCATTGTTTGTGAGTTATCAATTTTGTCCCGGCATATTGCATCCCTGGCCCATTAAGGCACTGTAAATAAACAAAATGTAAAATTGATTTTATTTGTTTCAATCACTTACTTTGTTTTCAGTTTATTTAGCTGATCAACTTGCTCTGCCATTTCAGCAACAGCATCGTTATGTTTTTTACGCAGATTGGCTAATGTACCTTCATGTTGTATATTGGCTTCTTCTAAATCCCTCCGCAACTTTGCTAGTTCAGCTTCCCGTTTTTTATTCAGTTCAATTTGTGCAGATGTAGCCCCACCAGCTTCCTCCAGACGCTCGCCAAGTTCTTCAAGCTCTCGAGCTAAATCTGCACGTTGCTTTTCAGCCTTTGCACGCGCTTGTCGTTCCGCTTCAACTTCTTCTTCTAGCTCTTCAATACGACCTTGTAGTTCTTTAATTTGCTTCTGAAGTTTTCCTACCAAATTTTGTTCATCTTCCAGCTTGGCAGACAATGCTGAGATCTCTTTGTCTTTTCGCATAATCGTTTGTTCTAATTCCTTTTTATTGCGTTCGAGATCAGAAACGGCTTCTTGGGTTATTTTAAGGTCTCCTTCAACTTTGCGTTTTGCTTTTTCGACATCACCACGTAATTTTTTTTCACGTTCTAAAGAATCTTCTAACTCATCAAGAGTTTGCTCTAGCTTTGCTTTTACTTTGTTTAAGTGATTTACCTTATCTTCTGCTGCTTGCAGCTCTTCAGCAGTTTTCTGATTAACTTCACCTTGCATTTTTTTTTCTTTGTTTAACTTGTTGATAAGTTCATCTTGATGAGCAATTTCGTCGTTCAGATTGCGAATTTGATGATCTTTGGAGGCCTTGTCCTGTTCAATCTTTTGTATTTGAAGCTCAAGATCTTCTGCATCTTTTTTCTGCCCAGAAATTTCTTGTTCAAGTTTTTTTTTTGTTTGGAATAGCTGGTTTCGAGCATCCTCCTCTTGTGCCAAACGTTCTTGGGTGTCACGAAGCTGATTTTCAAGATCATTCTTTTGAGCGGTTAATTTTGCTGCCTTTTCCTGGTACTCTTGTAGAGCTCCCTTTTCCCCAGAAAGCGAATCTAATAGAGCGGTCTTTTCAGCTAGTAGTTTACTGTTTAACGCTTCAAGTTCCTTACGAAGTTTTTCTTCCTTTTCAAATGCTTCTGTGGCTTTCTGTGCTTTTTCCTCTAGTTTCTAAAATTAGATTGAAACAAACAGTTATAGTAATGAATACTAAATAGATTTATACCCGGTGAACTGAGCTCACTCGGTCCAAGAATTTTGACACGTAAGCAGGACACACTTCCGAATGTTAGAGTAAGGTGGGGCAAAAGTTCGACCTTAGTGGTATAATCAAAGTTTCCAGGAAAACAATAGCAGTTAAAACAAAACAAATACCATACAGTGAACCTTCAACATATTGGCTATAATTTTGCTGAACAAACTTGTGTCAAAATATTTACCCATTTTTAGTTATAACAGTTTCAAAATTGATTGTCTTATTCGAACTTTTGCCCCACCGGTGGGGCAAGAGTTCGAATCTAGTGTGGGGCAAAAGTTCGCAGGTTAAAACACAAAATATCGATACTTTTATGACAAGCATACTTTACACCAGCCGTAAACTTAAGTTTAACGAAAAATACACACTAAATTTTCATCAAAAAAATTGCCCAAAACCGGGTTAATTGTAATATACTCAAAAATAGCAGTTTTTCGCAAAACTAAGTGGAAATGTAAAATTTTGGTGACATTTTTCACACGATCAGACAAATTAAACTAAATTTGAAGATAATATGTGGATTTTAGGCAATTTGAAAATTTTTCCGTGAGTTTATACATGGGTCGAACTTTTGCCCCGCTGATTCGAACTTTTGCCCCACTATGGGCCAAAAATTGTTTTCAAGCATTTATGCAAAAACTAATACACCTCAAAGCAACCTTATGATAGGCCTAGAAACGCCCTTACATAAAATATTGAAAAAGATTTTATCTTCAATTGGTTCAATGCAACGAAAGTTTGACTAAAAATTACAATATTCACGTCGAAAAACAACAAATAGCCATAACTTATCCAAATCTCAATCGATTTTTATGATATTTGGATTGAAAGTCTCTTACTTGAATAGCATTCGAACCCCCATGACATTTATAAGATTTGTTTTAAATTGAGCTAGAAATTTTAAAAAGAAACTCTTACCCCACTCGAACTTTTGCCCCACTTTACTCTACCCAGGTGTACAGGGAAGCTCAAGTGTCGAAGCTCTAGAACCAAGTTAAAGAGACTGTAAACTTAAGATGGTGTCTACACGTATGCTCGATAACCAGATGCCATGGTCATGACTTCGAATCCCACCCGCTTCACTCCTTAGCAGTAAGGGACGTAAAAAGAATTTGTAATCTAACGCAAAGCTAAAATGCGTAGATGGCGCTCCTTCAGAATAGGGATTAGTGCATCTTAATCAAAATTTGCTGTGATAACTTTGGAAGAAAAATCACCACAAACATTTATCTGACAATATTTTTGCAATTTAAGGCATAGGAAACCGTGAATATTCATTTCATTTTGAAAAACTTTCGCAACCTAACCTCACTTTTGATCGCCAATAGGAAAGTCTACGGACACAAAAACATTCTGCAGATAGATAAAGCAGATATGCGCATTGTAAACCCCACGGAGTACCCCATTAAACATTTGACAGTTAAACAACCGACTAAATTGGTTGAAAAATTGGTCGATTGTTGCACCGACACTTATGGAAGTTTAACACAGCGATCAACTGACTAACCGCTAGATTATATCGGGTGACCGAGGAAATCTGATGTTTAGTAGGTCAATTTGCTTGAATTTTACTTAAAATACCGATTTATCCATCTATTTAGTAGGATTGTGCCGCCCACCCTATTAAATCGAGAAAAACTAGTTTAACTCATAAAAAAAGTAAAGGGCCTTTACTCATTAGAGAGTGAATGGCTTGTAGGGGAAGACGGGGTAAGAGCGCCCGCCGGGGTAAGACGGACCACCTTCAGTTTAGCATGAAAATGGCGGTTTTCTTAAAAGTTCACCAAGCACTTTACATAAATACAAGATTTTTGACGTTCCGAACCATTTAGCATAGTATTAAATTTTTCATAACAAATATCAAAAACAAAGATTCTGCTCGTCAATATACTGCTTCGCGACTAAAAATGGGTTAACCAACGTGCGAAGTTCGATTTTTGACCAACTTCGCCGCGTCGCAGCTCGATTCTCAATAGTGCGCATAATGCACACGGCGGAGGGCATAGATGCGCACTATAGCGAAGCGACTCGCGACGCGGCGAAGTTGGTCAAAAATCGAACTTCGCACGTTGGTTCACCCATTTTTAGTCGCGAAGCAGTATATTGAATTTGATCTAAATTCAACAGATGTTCACTTAAGCATTTTGAAAGGATTTTTTTTGTAAAAACATAACAAATTACCCGTCCATGCATCAACATAAATGTGAAATATGCTTCAGTGAAGTGAAATATGAATAGTAAATATTTAGCTTCGAAATGAGGCCATAGTTGTGAAAATTGCGCAAGCGGAGTAAAACCGACCACTGTTTATGGGGTAAGACCCCCACCCCTAATTTATACCAAATAAAATGTCCAAACCATTTTAAAAGTTGTAACTACGATTTACATTACTATTCAAGTAAAATGAAATCAATTTTGTTATAAAAACAAGCCAAATCCGTATATTTTTCCAAAATATGGATGTCTCAAGGTAAAAATAAGTAAACAGCTAAGTTTTTTTTAATTAATTAACCCTAAAAGTGTTTCAATATCCCCGTTCATCAATGTAGAATTCATAAAACATTATACTTTTCAGAATCTTAGGGAACTGATATATTTTTTCTCAAAACTGTGTTCGAAAATCGTGGTGGTCGCTTTTACTTTTTTTTAATCTTGATAAGACATCACTTTTTCTTTACAAATACAACACCTGTGATATTTTTTGATCATGCCTAAGGCTTCAAAAAACGACATGCTGCGTCGAATAAGGATTTATTAATTCTTGATTTTGACATATGAATTAACATGCTTAAGCGGTCTTACCCCGTCTTCCCCTACGTCAGATCGACGAGTAAATTTTACCCACTGTGACAAACTAATTTATCGAGAAACAGAGTCAAATTTACTCTTTTTCATGTATGGAAATTGAAGTTATTTTCATATTTATTTTTGTAGAATAATGAACACTAGACTCTTATTATTATAAACTCATTTTATTCAACAATATATTAACATTGGTGAGATGCGGAAGAACCATTATATAAACGCTGATTTGCCGGTCTGGAAAATTAGGCTGAAGCGACTGGAGGGACAGCAGACCATGCTTTGTATTTGCTCGGCAGCATAAGTATCCTGTATTTGTTTATGTATCGAACTAAATACCCATTATGTGAAAAAAATAATTACCCGTTATTTTGACATTTTTATACATCAGCAAATAATGGGTGTTTTTTCCACATTAAATAGTAATGATGAGTTTACAATGTGTTCAATTTCAATCGAACATGTTCACTTGACTTTCATAATCAATTTCATGTCGAAAAAACAATATGTTATCGCTTTGAATTTTGAGTTACAGGCAAACGGGTTCAAAAAAATAGGGTTTTTCGTAATATTTAGGGTAAAACAAATTTTGAGTGTAATAAAAAAATCAATTTCTGCGATCAAGCAAATTGATGTAAAAAACTACATGTCTTCGCTTTAAATTTTGTTTTAAGCTAGGTATGCTGTTCCGCTCAAGAAAAGTAAAAATTTCTGCTCAAGAAATGGTCAAGAAATTTCCTACAGTGAGCTTAATTTGAAATGACATTTCTTTTCAACTGCATACTGTGATAAAAGAAAAATGCTTTTCTTTAGCATTTCTTGCAAGAAATTTCCCACGCATCGAGATTGGCGATTACTTTTCTGTTGAAGTGCATACTTTGCTTTAGTTTTGAATTTGCGAAAAAAATTCGTTTTTCAAAAAACTAGGAAGTGCGTCTTTCTTAATAACTTTGGATAGACGAATCTATTTCAAAAACGCAAAAATAAATATCAATCTTAAATAGTTTCCGGTTCCATTGCTGAATTTTTTTAAATCGCTTCGAAAATGACATGCATGTTCAGTTGCACTTCCAACTTTTTTTGGACCCTTGGTAGTTGGCGTAAGTTTTCACTCCCTTGGTAGAAGAAAAGTTAATAAAGGTAGAAAACATGGGGATGTCAAAAAAGAGGCAGTTTTCTGCTTCAAAATCGACAAATCGAAAAAACAGCTGATTTATTTTGAAAATAGAGTAGCTGTTTTTCGTTTTGTGGGTTTAGGAGCAGAAAACTACTTTTTCAGTTTTGACATTTGCTCCATTTTTACTTGGACCTTAAGGTGAAACATCTCAGAATCTAAAGATGGCTGGCACAATGGCCGACTTGTGCCCCTATTAACGTTTTCAAAGGCACTAAACGAGAGAAATAGTTGGAAAACGTTTCTGATCTTCTTATTTTAAGCTTTCTGCTAGTGCACAAAGTCAAAATAAAAAGTGCACTGTTGTTGGATGCTTTATTCGCAAGAATTGTGGCTTTAAAGTTTCAGTGCAAACTTAGAAGTTGATTCAAAGCTGTTTCACCTTAAGTAAGAAAATAATAAGCCTATTGTTACAGACCCTTCACATCATAACAACACTTGAAATGGTATTAAAAATAAAAAAAATGTACTTACAGCGATTTGATCCTCTACTCGAGAAACGTTTAAAAGTGGTTTTACTTTTTGCCATAACTTCCACCAAGCCCATGTACGAAGTTTGAGGTACTTTCGTAAATTGCGCTGCACGACTTCTAGCGCGGTACGTTGCGACTGCATTTTTTTGAACTCTGTGCGAGACAAATAGCCACGACACCAGGACTGCATCCATGACATAATCTTAGATAACCGTTGATCCCGGAAATCTTCCATTTGACCCAAAACACCGGCACGGAAAAATACCTATTGCGATATTGAAAATAACGTACAGAAATGAAAAGAAAAAGTTTAATATTTGAACTGATTATCACATGGTATGAGCACAGACAAACAGACATAATACTGACAAATTTCCATCGGTCATGCTTTTAACGATCATTTCAATGATAATAAATCTCCGAGCTGTTTAGTAGAACCTATAAATAAATGAAAAACCGAATTTAGTACTATTCCACTAGAGTTTGTATCCTTTGACAGATACGCGTATTTCGACCTCAACTGTAAGGTCGTCTTCAGTGTATAGTACACAACACTGAAGACGGCCTTACAGTTGAGGTCGAAATACGCGTATCTGTCAAAGGATAAAAACTTGTGGAATTAAATGGTAAAGCGAAGTATGCACTTCAACAGAAAAGTAATCGCCTATCTCGATGCGTGGAAAATTTCTTGCAAGAAATGGTCAAGAAAAGCATTTTTCTTTGATCGCAGTACGCAGTTGAAAAGAAATGTCATTTCAAATGGAGCTCACTGTAGAAAATTTCTTGACCATTTCATGCGCAGAAATTTTTACTTTTCTTGAGCGGAACAGCACACTTAGCTTAAGATACTAAATTCGGTTTTTAATTTACTTTCTGATCATTTAAAATTTCTAACCATCAGAAAGCCTTGATGTACATAAGGGAAGATACAAACATGACGTCCATCGTTTTTCGGGATTTTTAAACCTTCTCTCCCACCTCTGTCACACTTTTTCCAATATCTATTACACGTACTGTCACACATTCGTAGACGAAATAATGGACGTCATTTTTGGATGACCTCTAATCGCTTTTCTAGCAACATGGCCACTAGATGATTATGATGTAAAATGGGCGGTAGATTTTTATGAATATCGTTCAAAGCGATACGTCTGTTTGTCTGTGATATATATATGTTATGCTCCACTCAAAATATTCCAGCTGTTTTTGCTACGTCAAAATTATTTTAGAAGCCAGAAAATGCCATTCCGATGCATATCGACTACCTTTCCATTAAAAAGATGAACAACATAACGGCCCGCTTTTTCTACCAAAAGAAGCAGTGCTGAAAAGTGTAACCTTTCACAGAAGGTTCCAATGATTGTTCCCTTCGATCATCCAATTGAATTCACTTTGTACTCTTGTAAATAGTTTTGTTTTGTAAATAGTTTTATATATACTTTATTTAATTTGTTAGTTGTTTGAATCTTTTTTGTTCAATTAAATTGAAATTGTGGTCATGAAATATTGCTGTGTGCGTTTGAAATGCAAGTATCAAATGCGGGAACACCAAACGCGGTAAGATTTTTTACAAGAAATGCGATGTCAAAGAAAGATTTTTCTTGCTAGCGGTGATTTATATTATCGTTGCTAGGTGTCCTTTAATTGTTTTGTGTTACCGCATTTGGAGGACGTTTAGTCAAGATTTGCATCTCAAATGCGAACAGTAATAAAAATAATTAAAGAAATCATAAACTGAATTTGGAATAAAAATAAATAAATCTAATGCTAGAATCCCAATCCCTTCCTACTCCTCTTTCCTTGGTGTCAGATGCCCTTTCTTCTTCTTCTTCTTGGCCTCGTCCTCATTGGGACAGAGCCTGCTTCTCAACTTAGTCTTCTTACAGTCATCTCTCCCTTACTAGATATTGAAGGGACCATCGACTTAGGGAGGTATCGAGTTACAGAACACAAAAGCAGTGCAACTGCGTTCAAAGGGACCATCGAGTTAGCCATGAAAACCAACTTTTACTATGTTTCTCTAACTCGATATCAAGATACGGACTATCGAGTTAGGGAGAGTTGACTGTATAAGCACTTCCACAGTTATTAACTGAGAGCTTTCTTTGAAAAGTTGCCATTTTCGCATTCGTGTGTCGTGTGGCAGGTACGATGATACTCTATGCCCAGGGCAGTCAAGGAAATTTCCATTATGAAAAGTTCCAGGACCGGCCAGGATTTGAACCCAGCCACCTTCATCATGGCTTTGCTTTGTAGCCGCGGACTTTAACCACTCGGCTAAGGAAGGCCCCAAGATGCCCTTTACAACCCTATTATAATTGGAATTCTGCTAAAGTAGCTAGTAGTTTCTTTTAACGATTATTTCCATCGTACAGTTACAGACAGTCTAGTGCCCACCTGAGACGAGACTCGCGGAGTCGGTTTTCTTTTTCTGCGATTGCTGAGTTTTTTCTTATTCCACTCGGTGTGTGCATCAATCTTGCGTGAGCCGTTCAAGCTTTCACGTGACCATCTCAGCAAAAAACAAGTGCGTTTGCATCACGCCGAAGCATATATGCTTATAAACGGCATTTTGAGTGAAATTTCATTTGACGTTTCGTGACAGCGGAATCTGGGCTGCATATGACGTTGATATTTTTCCTCTTCGCGAGTCTCTCTCAGGTGCCCACGTGAGTGAGAGACGAAACAACCCGACATTGAAGCCCTATGAGCCCTTTAGTGAAGTGCTGATTTAGCTCAACGTTTGTGCCACGTGAGTGAACCAAGTCGACAACCCGTAGAGTGCGTCGAAGTCGAAAGGCAGCAGCGTTTGCGCCAATCCGAGCTCACATTCAGCATTAGTTTCCACCATCTTCAACTCGTTATTCGACTGGTGCAAATAGCTTGGGAAGTGAGTCCGCCTTCAATTTCTCCCGGATAGACCCTGAGGAGCAAGTGGCAAATTATTTAGAATTTCCAATTAATAGAATAACCAACTTAAACCTCTAGAATACAACAATAATCTCTCCAATAAGTATCAAAAGTGCTCTTTTGGGTGCTGAAATGTAGCACTTTTCAGTACTGTTTTGGAATCGATCAGAGGTTCAATTTCTCCCGGATAGACCCTGAGGAGCAAGTGGCAAATCATTTAAAATTTCCAATTAATAGAATAACCAATTTAAACCTCTAGAATACAACAATAATCTCTCCAATAAGTATCAAAAGTGCTCTTTTGGGTGCTGAATTGTAGCACTTTTCAGTACTGTTTTGGAATCGATCAGAGGTTGAATAGGTCAATACATTATTCGATGCCCACCAGATTGAGATTTTGCACGGATGTCACGAAACATCGGCCTCGCTTGGTTGTTCCCTTTAGCGTTAAGGAGTGTTCATTTTATACAGTGGACACCTTGTGTATGACATATTCTCTAATATATCAATGAAATAGCAGTCGGTTTTCTGTATGTCGTTCAACTAATATTGTACGATGTTGTGGTAATGAAAAATCCACAAAATTAATTGAATTTTACATGAATAAGGAACAACGTTCCGAACGGTCGATTTTTGAAGAATATCTAAATAAATAATTATAAGAAATTGGCTGAAAAAATTGAAAATCTTTTATTTCTTTATTTTCAAAAAGAGCTTGTTTTCGGAGGCATGATTAAAGAAGCCTTCTGAGAAAAATCAAGTTAGTTTTGGATCAACAGTTCTACAGATATAATAAATAAAAATCACTTTCCTTGCCTGTTCAACAATAGGGTCCTAAAGCCCTGTCCCAATTTTAGCATCAAACGCTTAAGTTTAGGCCAAAACCACATGTTTACTCAATTTTCAAATGATTTTTTATTTGTTTAAGTCCAAAAAACATTTATTTTTTTATTTTTGAGATTTTGTCTCACCACTTGGTTTAAACTCAAATTTTGGGAATATTTTGTTTTCCGTGTCCGTTCCGAAATATCAGATAGGAACAACCTCAGTGTTAAAACTATAAGCCCTGTGGCATTTTTGTCGAAACAGTGAATGTCAAACATGATCACAAGTGTCAAGGTTCATATTTGGAAGTATTTTTAAATTTGAAGTTTAAAAATGTTATTGCCGTTATTTGAGCTAGAAAAATTGCTAAAGTAGTTGCAAGAACATGCTCTTTCGTATTATTAAATAAAAACAAGAATTCATTGAAAACATTTTAGGACCCTATTACTCAAAACAAGCATGTGTACCTTAATGATCAATCTCAGTGTCTTACTTTCCATAGTGGTTTCTACGCTCGTGTACATGCACGTTACATGTCACCAATACTACTTGAAGAGTGCTGGTGGAAAATATAAACAAAAATCAGCTGTTCCCAGCAAAATCAAACGGCAGCATTTTCCACCAGCAAATTAGCGCATGTGTTCGTGACACCGCTCGGCGAGAGCTCAATAGCCATTAATATAGTTACCTTAAATTTTAACATATATCACAGTCTCCTAAAAGATTCACTTTTCGGTGGCAAATGCAATGCTTCACAACGCCTACTTTCTACCTGAGAGAGAGGAGACAGCTGGCTTAGATTGCGAGCTCCGAAAAGTCACGGGAACCCAGGCCCATGACAACCACACTCTGGCAAATTAATTAACGAATTCCATAAATTTTCCCTTATGACGCATTGAAAAATCTATAAAAACCTATTTCATAAGGCTAATATGGATTTCATATCGGTAAAATAGTAGTCATAATTAAGAAAATAGTTAATTATAATGAACATTTACAAATTTCATTGCGCGCCTTATGATTTCCATTGCCGTCATTAGTCATTTTCTCAATGATACCATCTTTCATAAGGTTATGAGCCATTTTACGAAGCAGGTCAAATGACAGGAGACCTGGGATTTTTCAATCATCGTCGTCAGTTTTGGCGATGATGATGGTTGATGACTGTGCGCATTTCTAGCGTAGCTTTTCATCCAGGAGAAAACTTAAATGGCTAAATTTTTTTTAAATATTTCTGATCACAAAAGTGCCTTTTTATGTGCAATATGGGTAACAAAGAGGTAGCTGATACAATAACTAGGTGTAATGTTGCAGTAACGAACATTTTTGGATCTCATTTTTGTCATTTTCTCTATGTTATAAGCCATTTCGCGAGACGTTTCGGAACAGCTGATCGCCGCAACGGCGTCAATTGACAGGAGACCTGGGATTAAATCCAGCGTGATTTTCAACAACGCCTCATCTTACCAAACGAGGACATGGAGAAAATGACAAAAATGAGATCCAAAAATGTTCGTTACTGCAACATTACAAATTGGAAGCATTGTATTGGACGCTGATTGCGGATTTATGTACGGAAGCACCATCATTGCTTTAGAAAATGGCTGTAAATCGTGTAAAAATCGAATTTTTATCCTTCGTCGCGTCGCAGCTCAATATACATAAGTACTTTACTACATATTGTTATAAATAGAGTAGCAACACGACAAAGTAGGTGGAAATTCGATTTCCACACGTTACACGGGAAAAAATTATGTGGTAACAATTACTATTTTAGCTGACTACGCCCATTCTTGAAACTACCATGGAATTTCAGACCAATTTACTATGTTTACGGTACATCCCACCACATTACTGATAAATTTGACAGAAATAATTTACAACAATCTGATTTCGACAACAGACATGGTAAAATCAAGCGCATTTCTGGTCTGCTGAAAATTGCCGGTGCGAGCGCTTAAGTTAACCCCCTAAAATGGTAGTTTTAACCGCACAATTTTTTTGCGTGTAGGAAATCAGTTAGGGGAAGTGGTGGTAAAATGAACACCGTGCCTTTTACAAAAAAAAACAAATTTTAATTAATTTTTATCACGCCCGGACGATTTAGAGCATGAATCGAAGTATTGGGTTTGATACGGAGGTCAATAGACCATTTCCGTCAGACCTTACCCCCTATTTTTATATTTTTCTTCGAAAGACGATTATTTTTAATGATTATTGACGCTTTCAGATCTAATTTATATGCACTCCTGATTTTATTGTAAATTTTTGAAAATTCGAGAACTTACCACATTTTGAGTAGTGCGGCACAGTTGTTTCAACCCTGTGGGTAAACAAAGTGGAGATTTTCCCACAACTTTCAAAACCCCTGCGCTGAGTGTTTGTAGATATGACGAAATGTCAATGTCAAATCAAGCACACGAGACGACACGACAAAATGGAGAAATCTGAGGTCCGATGGGCAAGCTTCGTTGTAAATGAAGCCCATCCTTTACTATTGTACTTATAACAAACACTTTTACCGGAAGACGACTGCTAATAGACCGTTTTAAGCTTAGCAAGTGATGGAATTCTCCTTGGAAGCATTTCTGCAACGCTGCGGAACGTTTTCTACAAGAGGGCATATTGGCCGGTTTGTTTTGAAACGTCAAGAATTGGAGCGTTTGCAGATTTTTCGGGGAGACCTACGAAAGTGGTAAAATGGGGAAGTATGTATAATCCATTGGTCATATGGTTCCGGAACAGCTTGACGACATAAGCAGCAGATATCAAACGGTAGGGTAAACAGGTATAGGCCCCCCTAAGGAAAAACTGCTCTATCGCAGTGGCAAATCCATTACTTATACAGTTTTTGGTGTCAAAGTGTTATTTACTTAGTTAATCATGCTTTGCATGCAACTTTCTCTTGCCAGGTAGCTTCTAAAGCGAGTACAAGACGTTATCTGCAAACGGTCCAATTCTTGACGTTTCAAAACAAACCGGCCAATATGCCCCTCTTGTAGAAAACGTTCCGCAGCGTTGCAGAAATGCTTCCAAGGAGAATTCCATCACTTGCTAAGCTTAAAACGGTCTATTAGCAGTCGTCTTCCGGTAAAAGTTTTTGTTATAAGTACAATAGTAAAGGATGGGCTTCATTTACAACGAAGCTTGCCCATCGGACCTCAGATTTCTCCATTTTGTCGTGTCGTCTCGTGTGCTTGATTTGACATTGACATTTCGTCATATCTACAAACACTCAGCGCAGGGGTTTTGAAAGTTGTGGAAAAATCTCCACTTTGTTTACCCACAGGGTTGAAACAACTGTGCCGCACTACTCAAAATGTAATAAGTTCTCGAATTTTCAAAAATTTACAATAAAATCAGGAGTGCATATAAATTAGATCTGAAAGCGTCAATAATCATTAAAAATAATCGTCTTTCGAAGAAAAATATAAAAATAGGGGGTAAGGTCTGACGGAAATGGTCTATTGAAGTGTAAATATCAACGAAAACTAAGAATTAAGAAAATTAGGTTTGAAAATAAGAACTGACGTAACTTTTCGCTCGAAGGTCTTGAGGTTTTTCAGTGAGGAGATTATTGTTATGATATGATGTCAAATCTGATACATTTAAATATTTTTTCGAATGGGTTACAATCCTAAATAGATATATTTTTGGATGGGCAATGAAAATTTTCAAAAATATTTGTTTTGCTCACGTTTTTTGCATGATGTTCATTTTACCACCAATAGCTGTTCATTTTACCAACATAGTGCAGGTAAAAAGAACATTTTTTCGATCTCACACCGACAACGGCATCATCATAGCAACACCCAAGCCAAGCGCAAATTGAACCATTCAATTTTTGCCCATTGTTTGGTTCTTTTGCTTCATCGCATCGTCAGCCCAACGCAACGATAGGCAGCATCCAGTGCACTGCTGTGCGCACGGTTTAAATTGTTCGTCTCCGTACTGTGTCACCTATAAAAGGCGACAGTATTTTATATGCTCTGTATATAGTTTCTTTCCTTCCTCCGCCGAGTAGGCACGCTGCCTCTCGGTGGCAATAAAATTTCAATCAGTTTGAAAAGTACTTCGTTGTTTCTTCGTCGCCTGGACTCCATCCCTTCCACAACACAACGTAGGGCTCCATCTCCAATCAAACATTGGTGCCGTGACCAGGATTGGTCGCCAAGGAGCGACCACGAACCGACCAAGACCAGGATTGGCCGCCACGAAGCGACCACGGATCGACCAAACCCAGGAGTGATCGCACTGCCAACAGAACAACGGGATCCAAGACGGCGACAGAGACAAACGGACCTATAACTTCCTCCTTCCGGACCAGCGTGTCCACCTACGGATTAAACGAAAAGATCTCTGGACCAGCATTTCAAGCCATGGACTGGAGAAGCCTCCTCCGGACCGGCGTGTCCATCCTATAGCAAGAACTGATATCCTTCCGAGCTGGCGTGCTCTCCATCCAAAGTGGTACGTCCAAATATCACATCGGTAACCATCCAATTCTTCGAACCGGCGCGTTCTTCATCAGTGTCCAAATTCCAAACCGGCATGTTCATCTCCAAACCGCTACATCCATCCTCCGGACCGGCGCGTCCACTTTCGGGCTATGATGGCATCTAGTCCGACGACAAATCCATCTCCCAAATGGTCGAATCAATTGGCTGCTCCTTCCACCGGCGTTGTGGAAATTCCGAAGGTGTTCCTTCTCATCCGATTCGACCAACGGCCGCATCCGCTGGCACTCGGAAATTCTGGCCTTCAACTCGGCGAAGTCAGGCCAAGTTGTTGCTCGAGACAACAAGAATCTTCCATCGACCAGCCCCAGTGATATCATCCCAATCCACCAAACTACCCGGACTATCAAACAAATCCAATCAACCCAATTCGAACGGACCGCAACGTGAACGAATATCATCCATGCTACCTACAGCAGTCATCCAACGATCATCGTTTCAACGGCAGGCATCGATCGAGCAAGGCAAAATAAAAAAACGAATTTTCAATTTCGTTTTGAGGCGCCAGGATGTTCGATCTCACACCGACAACGGCATCATCATAGCAGCACCCAAGCCAAGCGCAAATTGAACCATTCAATTTTTGCCCATTGTTTGGTTCTTTTGCTTCATCGCATCGTCAACCCAACGCATCGATAGGCAGCATCCAGTGCACTGCTGTGCGCACGGTTTAAATTGTTCGTCTCCGTACCGTGTCACCTATAAAAGGCGACAGTATTTTATATGCTCTGTATATAGTTTCTTTCCTTCCCCACCGAGTAGGCACGCTGCCTCTCGGTGACAATAAAATTTCAATCAGTTTGAAAACTACTTCGTTTTTTCTTCGTCGCCTGGACTCCATCCCTTCCACAACACAACGTAGGGCTCCATCTCCAATCAAACAACATTTGAATCGTTTTTTGCTAGCGATAAAAATATGTCAAAATTCAGCTATTTCAGTTTGAACTCGTGTCGCTGCTTTAGATTACATCCCTACTTTTGATGTGGTGCGATAGAACTACAGAATTTCCTCGTTTTTCTATTACAAACAAGATGATTTCCTTAAGGTGTTCATTTTACCACCCCTTCCCCTACCTAATATTAAGTAGATGATCACATAGGAAATTCTGTAAATATTCAGAATAAAATGTATTGTCCACGAGGTATAAAAAACGAACTGTGGAATAATAATTAGTGTCATAAAAACTAATGTAGTTTATACTGCTAATAGAAGAAATTCTTAAATTATCATTTCAATTTTCATAATGCTGTTTTATGAAACAAGCAAGACACCCCATTGGCATGATTCAGATCAATTCATAAGGTGAATCAATGAAATACTTACCGATTTTTTGAGGCAAATAAACATAAGGGAAAATAATGGATATTCATAGTATTTTTGCCTGATACAAAGATACAAAGGGCAGTTGTTAATTCCACCTATCGTTTGTCTGGTGAGTTGCAAGCTTGGTGGCAATGATGATGTCGCGCTACACGATAAGTGTTCATCTGCAACAACCAGACAGCTCACCAATCCACGGGCCCATAGGCTAGGAGAAGTGGATGAACAAGGATGAATCTGTCATTCAAATACTTGTCAAATTTCATACAAAATCTACTTTTTCTCGACGATAAGTTCATCCCTCATTCATGCTAGGTGAACCACTTCCCCTAGCCTATAGGCTAGGAGAAGTGGATGAACAAGGATGAATCTGTCCTTCAAATACTTGTCAAATTTCATACAAAATCTACTTTTTCTCAGCGATAAGTTCATCCCTCATTCATGCTAGGTGAACCACTTCCCCTAACCTATTCACAAATTTCATAACGCTAGAGGGGGTGGGTGGGCGTCCTAGCGATGTTACGGCCCATACAAAAATTGAATAACATTCATACAAAAAGCGTTACAAGGGGGTGGGTGGGTACCCAAAATGGCCAATTTTAGCGTTATGAAATAAATGAATGAACCCCACCCCGAGGTGGATCGTGCTGAGTTGTTGAGTTGAAGGAGAGCGAAAGAAGGGAAGGCACAAAAGTCTGATTTGACAGCTCTGCAGAAAGCGCGCGCGCACGGAAAGAGCGCCAGTTCGGCTCGATTCGTAATGATCGATTATTATTATTATTATTCCGCTATTGGATATTCTAGGGTTTGGTTGATCGATGTAAAAGTTTGTTTTAAAAGCAGCTTCACTTATTTTACATGTTATGTTTTAGTTATAGTTAGTACATAAACAAAAGGGGAAGAACGTTTATGCTGGTTGTGCATTACGAAAAAATCTCTTAACTTAAAGCAATGCTCGTCGTTGGTTCTTGTGGAAGGATCAATATGTTCGGCTTAACGAATCTTATTTTAAATATCGAATAACATTACATGCAATTGAACAAGTATGTGATTACAATAGACTTTTGATATTTTCAATTCTGAACCACCGCAAAAAAAAATTGGGAATCAAAATTCTCCTAAGAGGGATGATGTGGTGGAGGCTCATTCTAATTAATATTGTCGTTCAATTATGGGGATTAATTAAATTGTTATTGTTCTATACATACTTATTTATTATAATTACTTGTAAATATTGTTACAACTCAATTTAAGTTTTTGTATATCAAATAGCAAACATAGATATGATCGGTGTTCAGACAGACTGAACCAAGTGTTGTTTTATTCGAGTAAGAAAAATGTACCCCAAACATGTGAAACAAAATAACATGGAAGATTTAAAATTGATGGAGTTCTTTACGTATCCTTAGGGCTCCAAAATTCATCTAGTCTGGTCTGTCTAAACACCGACCATATGATCCTCGAAAACTCATGAGAATGGTATTTTACTCTTTGAACTGTTATTTAATTTGGATGTGCTTAAAAGATTTATGATTTGAATTTAATATTGATGTTACGAGCTGTGTCTGCAGTGAAACTTAATGCTACACAAGAAATATATTTGAATCAAAGTATTTTCATTTATAAATCATATAAAAATATATTGTTCCAGAAACTACTCTAGAAATCTTTAGGAGCTTCTCCCGGGATTCTTCCTTAAATCACTCATGAATCCTTCAAATCTTCGCTAGGATAGTTCTGAAAATCTTGAGATTATTTCTGAATTTTCTTCCAGATATCGCTTTGGGATTCATCCAAAAAAAAGTTTACCATTCCGGTATTACTTCTGAGATTTTTTCGGATATCCCTTTGCGATTCTTCTGGACATCTTTTTGGATTTTTTTTTGCAAAACTCTGTATGTGATTTTCCGTGTATCTCCTTAAGGATTACTTTTGGAATCCAGGAAATTGATTTTTTTTAAATTCTTGAAAATTTTTTTAGAAATACTATGGAAGATTTTACCAAAAATCCTGATGCAATTTTTTTTATATATTTTTAGAGGATTTTATCGAAAAGTGTACTACTCTAGAATTTCTTCGAGAATTCCTCCGAAAATAACTAGATTTTTTCCGGAAATACTTCTGGTATTCTTATCAGAATGCTTCTGGTATTCTTCCGGAAATCACATGAGATGCTTTCGGAAATCTTTTTAGAATACTTTCGACAATTTTTCTGAAATTCTTCTAGAAATTCCACTGAGATTTTTACGTCAATGTCTTTGAAATACTTCTGGGACTCTTCCAAAAACTCTATTGGAATTTTTCGGATATCTTTCTATTCTTTCGGAAAACCTTCTGGCATTCTTTCGAAAATCTTTCTGTGGATCCTTCAAATCCTTCGTGCTAGATTTTTTGAGGATTCATGCAGAAATTTTTCCCAAATTACCTCTAGGATCCAGGAGCATACTGATTTTTTCATTAAACTCTCTATTATTTCGAGTATCTCCCTAGCGTTCTTTCGAATTTTTTTCTGAAATACCCCCAGATTTTTTTCTGTTATCCTGCTGGAAGGCTTCAAAATATCTTTCAAAGATGCTTCCAGAAATTTTTCAATAAATTTTGCTGGGATTGTGCCGTAAAACCTGCACTGCCCTTAATACCATGGAGAGTCATCAAATGACAAATACTTTCGATCAACTTAATCATCAATCAATCAGTAAGTTGATCGAAAGTATTTGTCAATTGATGACTCTCCATGGTATTAACTCCAATTTGTCAAAAATGTCGAATGTGACTGTTTTGCAGTTATGGACAGTGCAGAGATTCATCCAAAAATACGACTGTCATTCTTCCGGATATCATTCAAGAATTCTACCGGAAGTTTTCGTTAGATTCAACCGTAGATCGTTCTGGTATTTTTTCATAAATTCCATTGAGATTCTTTGAATTCTTAAAAATATCCTTCTGAAAAATTTTCTGGGAATTGGTTAGGGATTAGGGTAAGTCTTCCCTTAGTTGTGGGTGTTCCTATAGTTGCGGTAGTGCCATTTTCACTGATTATTTTCCATAAACCACAGAACCGACACTGCCAATCGACGTATTGGCTTGTTGATACACCAAAATAGTTGAAAAGAGCGTTCAAATTGCTTTAAAACTGATGCAATATCACTAAAATTGCTAAAACTTTACTTGCTTGTACCAATAGTTGTGGTAAAGTGTTCCTATACTGGAGGATTCCATAAGAAAACAACGGATACCGCAACTATAGGAACACAAATTAAAAATTTACCTCAACTAATGGAACAGTGTATCAATAGTGGAGGTATTATTTTTCACTGACATGCCGTATATTACTGCGATGAAATCATTTTCCTCATTAAGTCAATGGTCGTTACTTCCCGTTACAAAATTAACATGTACGTTAATTGCGCATCTTGAATTTGGGCGTTTAAATGAAGTTCAATCGTTCTTAGTACTTCCACTATAAGCCGTTTTACGAGACGTTTCGGAACAGCTGATCGCCGAAACGGCGTCAATTGACAGGAGACCTGGGATTAAATCCAGCGTGATTTTTAACAACGCCTCATCTTACCAAACGAGGACATGAAGAAAATGACAAAAAAGAGATACAAAAATGTTTGTTACTGCAACTTTACACCTAGTTATTGTATCAGCCACCTCTTTTTCACCTATATTTCACATAAAAAGGCATTTTTGTGATCAGAAATATTTTAATATTTTTTCTCCATTTAAGTTTTCGCCTGTATGAAAAGCTACGCTTGAAATGCTCACAGTCATCAACCATCATCATCGCCATAACTGACGACGATGATTGAAAAATCCCAGGTCTCCTGTCATTTGACCGGCTTCGTAAAATGGCTCATGAGCCATTTTACGCAGCTGGTCAAATGACAGGAGGCCTGGGAGAGATCAATCATCGTCATCAGTTTTTGCGATGATGATGGTTGATGACTGTGCGCATTTCTAGCGTAGCTTTTCATCCAGGCGAAAACATAAATGGAGAAAAATTTTAAAAATATTTCTGATCACAAAAGTGCCTTTTTATGTGCAATAAGGGTAACAAAGATGTAGCTGATACATTAACTAGGTGTAATATTGCAGTAACGAACATTATTGGATCTCTTTTTTGTCATATTTTCCATGTCCCTGTTTGGTAAAATAAGGCGTTGTTAAAAATCACGTTGGATTTAATCCCAGGTCTCCTATCAATTGACGCAGTTGCGCAATCAGCTGTTCCGAATCGTCTCGTAAAATGGCTTATTGGTACATCTACCCTATAGAAGGATTTCCGGAAGAATTCCAGGTCGATTTACAGAAGAATCACTTCTGTATGAAGGATTTTCGTAAATATCAGAAATAATCCCATGAGAATTCTAAATCCAAATTACAGTGATATATAAAAGAGTCCCAGAAGTTATTTCCCAAGAATCCATGAAAGATTTAAAGAAAATTAACAGACATCCAGAAGATTTCATGAATATTTTCTAGAATAATTCCGATGTCCAGATGAACTGCAGAAAGATTCACGGAATAATTTCAAAAGGAATTTCCGGAACCATTTGAAAGTAACTTTTAGAAGATTCTCAGAAAAAAAAAATCAGTAATCAAAGTAATCGAAGAAATCTCATAACTTCAAGCAATGCTCGTTGGTTCATGTCGAAGGATCAACATGTTTGGCTTAACGAATCTTAGTTTAAATATTATATAATATTTAAATAAACTAGTATGTGATTACAATTCTGAATCACCGCAAAAAAAAAAAAATTGAGATTCGAAATCCTTCTGAGAGGGATGATGTGGTAGATGCACATTCTGATTAAAATTGTCGTTCAATTATGACGATAAATTAAAATTGTTACTGTTCCATGCATTCTTATTTATTATAATTACTTGTAAATATAGATACAACATATTTAAAAGACATTGGTCCAGAAATTACTCTAGAATTCTTTGGAATTTCCCCCCTGGGATTCTCCTTAAATCACTTATGAATCCTTCAAAACCTCTCTGGGATTGTTCTGGAAATCATGAGATTATTTCTGATTTTTCTCTAAGTTCTTCTGAAAATCACAAAATACTTCCAGATATCGCTTTTGGATTCATCTAAAAAAATCGTTATTATTCCGATACTATTTCTGAGATTCTTTCGGATATCCTTTGTGATTGTTCTGGACATCTTATTGGAATATTTGCATAAATCTGTATGTGAGTTTGCGTTTATCTCCTTAAGGATTACTTTTGAAATCCTGGAAATTAAATTCGAATCAAAATTCACGAAGATTCTTTCGGAAATTCAGTGGAAAATTCTACCAAAAATCCTAATGCAATTCTTCTTGATATTTTTGAGGATTTTGCAAAAAAAATGTACTACGACTCTACTAGAAATTCTTCTCGGATTATTATGAGAATACCTCTGGTATTCTTCCGGAAATCACCTGGGATGCTTTCGGAATCCTTTTAGAATACTTTCTGTTGGGAGAAAGGTAGTGCCCGACCCTTTGTAGTCGAGCGAATTAAATAGAAGTGTGCTGCCCCTTGGCTGACAAAATTGGCACGCAGACTGTTTGTTGTTGCTGTGTATTCAGGTTGAAAAAAAAGCGTCTTGTAAAATTATTAATCAATGCGTTAAATATATTATCCTAGTTTTATCAGAGTTAATGGAGTCTTCTTTCAATCACGCGAAAATCCCGTAGTAGGTTTTGGTTGACTGTCGGGTGTTGTTTTGAGTTTAAACAGGTTATGGCCCCAGAGTAAGGAAGAAGATCCTGTGAAGATTTATGAATTGAGTGCGTTTAGAACTTGAGTAGACAAAGCTGGCATAGGGTGCTCTAGGAAAGTTGAAGTAGCGTGAAAGTCTTAGTGAATTTTGTGTATTTGAAAGTGTTAAAATGGCCGAAGCAAAGGCAGTTGTTGATCGGCTGAAAGACAGTAATTGGGCCAGCTGAAAGTTCAGAATAGAATTATTACTCGTGAAAGACGGATTGTGGGACACAGTAAATAATCCCAAACCGGAACATGCTGGTGCTTCTTGGCTTGCAAAGGATGCGTCTGCTCGAGCTGTGATTGGGATTGCTCTTGATGTTAGCCAGTTAGCACATGTTCTTGGAGCGACCACGGCAAATGAAATGTGGATCCAGTTGCAAGGGTATCATACATATACTGAGGAAGTTGTGTTCGTTGCGATTGTCGGAAGGGGGCGATATGTCGAAGTATTTGACGGAGATGGCGGGATTGGTGCATAAGCTACTCGATATGAGTGAGAAGCTGGCGAAGTACTGGATCGTGGCAATGCTGTTATCGAGTTTGCCCGAATCCTATAATCCACTGATCACGACGCTGGAGGGTCGAGCGGAAAATGAATTGAAGCTCGACTATGTAAAAGGTAAGCTACTAGATGAATGGAGACGGAGATGCGAGATGAGTGAGAACTTCGACGATTGTAATGATAAAGCGTTGAATATTGGAATCCAGCGAGGAAGAGGGCCACAAGAAGCAAGAAGTTTTAATCGCGAATGTTTTTATTGTCATGAAGAAGGACACTTCCGGCGAGATTGTCCGAAATTGGCTGCAAGCAGACGAAATGCTGAGGAAAGGTGGAGAATGGAAAATGACGAACGTGGAAATGAACGTGGTACAATAGGAAATGGTTCACGCAATGTGTGTTTCCCATTGCTGGATGATTTGGACGAATCGGGTGGATGGCTGATTGATAGTGGCAGTACGGCACATATGACAGGAGAGATTGGGCGATTGAATAATGTAGTACAATGTGCGAGAAACGTTTCCCTTGCTGACGGAAAGGAGATGTTGGTAAGAGCTACCGGAACCAGTGAGTTTTTGAAGTATGGAGCGAATGGCGAAACTATCCATGTAAAGTTGAAAAATGTTTTCTACGTTCCTGGGCTGACGACTAATGTGATTTCGGTAAGCCGTATGGTTGATGCAAAATATGATGTTTGTTTTGGATCAACATCATGTACGATTTTCAAAGAAACTGAAGAAGTTATGGTTGCCAAACGTCGAAGTGGAAGATTTTGGATTCAGGAGGAGATTTAAGGCTTTGTAGTTTGATTCAGGAGGAGTTAGAGGAAGGAGTCGACACTAAGGAGGAGTGTTGGGAGAAAGGTAGTGTCCGACCCCTTGTAGTCGAGCGAATTAAATAGAAGTGTGCTGCCCCTTGGCTGACAAAATTGGCGCGCAGACTGTTTGTTGTTGCTGTGTATTCAGGTTGAAGAAAAAGCGTCTCGTGTAATTATTAATCAATGCGTTAAACATATTATCCTAGTTAATGGTGTCTTCTTTCAATCACGCGAAAATCCCGTAGTAGGTTTTGGTTGACTGTCGGGTGTTGTTTTGAGTTTCAACACTTTCGAGGATGCTTCCGAAAATCTTTCTGAAATTATTTTAGAAATGCCACTGAGATTTTGACGTCAATATTCTTGAAATTTTTCTGGGACTCTTGCAAAAATCCTGTAGAAAATCTTCCGGATATCTTTCTAGCATTCTTTCGGAAAGCTTTCTGGGATTCTTTCAAAAATTTTTCTGAGGATTCCTGAATTTTTCAAGAAAACTATGTTATTCTTTCGAGTATCTCTCTAGGATTCTTTCGGAATTTCTTCTGAAATACTCCCAGATTTTTTTCTGTTATCCTGCTAAAGGTCTTCAAAACATCTTTCGAAGATTCTTCCAGAAATTTTACTGGAATTTTTCAAGAAATTCTGCTGGGATTCTTCTGTAAAACCTGCTCAGATTCATCCGGAAATACGACTGGAATTTTGCTTGAATTATAAGCTTTCAAGAATTCTACCGGAAATTTTCGTGAGATTCAACCTTAAATCGTTCTGTTATTTTTCCAGAAATTAAATTGAGATTCTCAGGGGAAAATATCCTTCTGAAAATTCTTCTAGAAATTGCTTTGGAATTAAAGGAGGATTTCCGGAAGAATCCCAGGTCGATTTACAGAAGAACCACAGAGAAATCACTAAAATATTATCAGGAAGATTTCTAAAGGTATTATTTTAACGATTCTCGTTAATATCTGAAACAATCTCTGGAGAATTCCGAATGGATTTTGAATGTTTTTTACAGTGATATCCAAAAGAATCCCAGAAGATATTTTGCAAGAATCCCTGGAAGATTCAAAGAAAAGTCACAGACATCCAGAATATTTCATGAATATTTTCCAGAATAATTCCGATGTCCTGAAGAACTCCAGAAAGATTTACGGAATAATTTCAAATGGAATTTCCGGAACCATTTAAAAGTCATTTTCAAAAGATACTCAGAAAAAAAAATAAGTTATCAAAGAATCTCATAGGTATTTTTTTAAAGTTCCAGTGGCTGTCCGGTAGTTTTCATGAAAGATTTCCATTTGAACTCAAAGGGGATTTTCAGAAGTTTCCGCCAAGGATTTAGGAAAGTTTCCTCAGAAAATCGCTGATAAATCACGAAAAAAAAAATCAAAAACACATCCTTATAAATTTACAGAAAAATCACCGTGTTTTTCTCAAAGAATCTTAGAAAAAAAATTCTAAAGAATCACGAAGGAATTTTCGGAAAAATTCTGGATATACAAAATTATTTCAGGCAGAAACAATAAATCAAAAAAATCAATAACAATAAATGTGTAAGAATATTAGAAGGATTTCTTTAAGAATATATGAAGGATTTACAAACAATTTCAGACGAATTTTTGGATGATTTCCATAAATAAAGATATAAAAAAATCCCCGATTTAAAAAAAATCCGACATCTTTTCGAAAGTATTCCACAGGATTTTCAAAAGTATTCCACAGGGATTTCTGGGAGAATTCCATTGGGATTAACAAAAGAATCCCAGAGGAATTTTCGTAAGAATTCCAAGAATTTGCATGGAAGAAAGTGAAGTGAAACAATAGATTGGTTTAATTATAGTCTCAGGCCTCTTTCCGAGAGTATTCCAGAATAATAGGTATAATCTAAGACATTTTTCTGAAAGAATCTCAGAGGGATTTTCGAAGAAATTTCAAAGAGTTTCACGGAAGAAATACTGAAGGATTACGAGGAAAATATCAGAATTTAAATATTAATTTCGGTTGGATTTTCAGAAGAAATCCCGAGAAATTTTGTGAGGATCCCCGAACCCAGATTAAACCCAGATTTTTAAAATAGATTCCATTCCACTGGAGAGCAATCATTAAATCATTTTCGGAAGAATTCCAGGGAAATTTTACAGAAGAATCCTGAAAGGACTTCCATAATAACCCAAGATGGGTTTCCGGGATAATCCAATAGGAAGTCCCAAGGAGGTTATTGGAAGAATCACAGAGCAATTAAAGAAATATCTACATTTAATAATTTCAGAAGGGTTTCTGAAAGAATTTCAGAGGATTTTCAAGAAGTACTCTAGCACCATCTAATATATACTAATATATACAACTCAATACATAATTATAAATTGCGTTCAGCTGAGTGATTTGTACGCCATCCAGTTTGGAGGCGGATTGACGGTATCGAAGTGGATTAGAAACAATTATAGGAGAGCGTGTCTAAAATAAGTATGAACTGCGCATACATCAGACAGATTTACCATTGCTGCGCACTTCTAAAAGCATTTTATTTTTATTAAAAATATTGTTTGCAATATTTTTTCACGCAACCTTTGATAATAGTAGAACGACAATGATCATCAGTTGATTTGTTTTCAATCACAATTGTTATTTCTTTCCGTGCACGCGCTCGGGAAATGAATCTGGCCATGGTGCAACAACCGCGCTTCATTCGATGAATCCTATGCGACAAAAATTCGTCCCCTTGATGCTACAACTAGATAACTCGAAATTTGAAATTTTTGACTTCAATATGCCAAAACATTTTTATTAATTAGATCTGTAAAATACCTACAGCTCATAAGCGTGTGATTCAAAATACACAATTTAAAGTTTATTTTTCAACCATATCCTCTGCGATTAACCGTCACCTTGTAAAACGGTCATATTTTCAAAGTGGCGCATCCCAAAATTTTGATTTTCGAGTTATCTAGTTGTAGCATTAAGGGGACGAATTGTCGGCGCTATCCGTCAATTCCACTCACCAAAGCCATCACAGTAGTCCAGTTGTTAATTACACCTATCGTTTGTCTGGTGAGTTGCACGCTTACTGTCAATGATGATGTCACGCTACACGATAAGTGTTCATCTGCAACAACCAGACAGCTCACCAATCCACCGCGAGGTGGATCGTGCTGAGTTGAAGGAGAGCGAAAGAAGGAAGGCACAAAAGTCTGTTTGACAGCTCTGCAGAAAGCGCGTGCGCACGGACAGAGCGCGTGCGCACGGAAAGAGCGCCAGTTCGGCTCGATTTGCAATGATCGGTTATTATTATTATTTTTTCGCTATTGGATATTCTATGGTTTGGTTGATCGATGTTAAAGTTTGTTTTAAAAGCAGCTCCACTTATTTTGAAACATATTGCCGTGTACAATAGTAGACAACACAACTGATTTAATTAAAATAATTTGAAATTATAATTAGTACATATACAAAAGGGGAAGAACGTTTAGGCTGGTTGTGCATTACGATAAAATCTCTTAACATAAGCAATGCTCGTTGTTGGTTCTTGTGGAAGGATCAACATGTTCGGCTTAACGAATCTTATTTTAAATATCGAATAACACCACATGCAATTGAACAAAAAGGATGTGATTACAATAGACTTTTGATATTTTCAATTCTGAACCACCGCAAAAAAAAATATTGGGAATCAAAATTCTCCTGAGAGGGATGATGTGGGGGAGGCTCATTCTAATTAATATTGTCGTTCAATTATGGGGATAAATTAAAATTGTTATTGTTCTATACATACTTATTTATTATAATTACCTGTAAATATTGATACAGCACAATTCAAGTATTTAAATATCAAATAGCAAACATAGATATGGTCGGTGTTCAGACAGACTGAACCAAGTGTTTTTTTCAATCGAGTAAGAAAAATGTACCCCAAACATGTGAAACATCAAAATATTATAGATATTTACTGTAATAATGGAACTTATCTATTTGATGATACATTTGTATCAAAATAACAAGGAAGATTTAAAATTGATGGAGTTCTTTACGTATCCTTAGAGCTCCAAAATTCATCTAGTCTGGTCTGTCTAAACACCGACCATATGATTCTCAAAAACTCATGAGAATGGTATTTTACTCTTTGAACTGTTATTTAATTTGGATGTGTTTAAAAGATTTATAAATTTAATTTGTTATTGATGTTACGAGCTATGTCTGTAGTTAAACTTAATGCTACACAAGAAATATATTTGAATCAAAGTATTTTTATACATAAATCATATGAAAAAAAAATGTTCCAGAAAGTACTCTAGAATTCTTTGGGAGCGTCTCCCGGGATTCTTCCTTAAATCATTCATGAATCCTTCAAATCCTCTCTGGGATTGTTCTGCTGAAAATCTTGAGATTATTTCTGAATTTTCTTCCAGATATCGCTTTGGGATTCATCCAAAAATAACGTTACCATTCCGGTATTACTTCTGAGATTCTTTCGGATATCTCATTGCGATCATTCTGGACATCTTTTTGGATTTTTTTGCAGAACTCTGTATGTGATTTTGCGTGTATCCTACTTTTGAAATCCAGGAAATTAAATTCTTTGAAATTCTTGAAAATTGTTTTCGAAATACTATGGAAGATTTTACCATAAATCCTGATGCAATCCATTTGGATATTTAAAGAGGATTTTATCAAAAAATATACGACTCTACTAGAAATTCTTCGAGAATTCCTCCGAAAATAACTCTAGATTTTTATCCGGAAATACTTCTGGTATTCTTATGAGAATGCCTCTGGTATTCTTCCAAAAATGACTTGAGATGCTTTCGGAAATCTTTCTGAAATTCTTCAAGAAATTCCACTGAGATTTCTACGACAATATCTTTGAAATACTCCTGGGACTCTTACAAAAATCCTGTTGGAGATTTTTTTCGGATATCTTTCTATTCTAAATTTTTCAATAAATTTTGCTGGGATTGTGCTGTAAAACCTGCTAAGATTCATCCAAAAATACGACTGTCATTCTTCCGGATATCATTCAAGAATTCCACCGGAAGTTTTCGTGAGATTCAACCGTAAATCGTTCTGGTATTTTTCAGAAATTCCAAAATATCCTTCTGAAAAATTTTCTGAGAATTGTTTTGGGATTATAGAAGGATTTCCAGAAGAATTCCAAGGCGATTCACAGAAACATCACTTCTGTATGAAGGATTATAGTTAATATCTGAAATAATACCATGAGAATTCTAAATCCAAATTACAGTGGTATTCAAAAGAATCCCAGAAGTTATTTCGCCAGAATCCCTGAAAGATTTAAAGGATATTCACAGACATCCAGAAGATTTCATGAATATTTTCCAGAATAATTCCGATGTCCAGATGAACTGCAGAAAGATTCATGGAATAATTTCAAACGGGATTTTCGGAATCATTTGAAAGTAACTTTTAGAAGATCCTCAGAAAAAGAAATCAGTCATCAAAGTAATCGAAAAAATCTCATTATTTCAAGCAATGCTCGTTGGTTCATGTCGAAGGATCAACATGTTCGGCTTAACGAATCTTATTTTAAATATTGAATGACACCACATACAATTAAACCAGTATGTAATTACAATCCTGAATCACCGCAAAAAAAAAAAAAATATTTAGAATCACATTCCTTCTGAGAGGGATGATGTGGTGGATGCACATTCTAATTAAAATTGTCGTTCAATTATGGCGATAAATTAAAATTGTTATTGTTCCATAAATACTTGTTTATTATAATTACTTGTAAATATTGATACAGCATATAAAATGACATTGGTCCAGAAATTACTCCAGAATTCTATGGAATTTCCCTCCTGGGATTCTTCCTTAAATCACTTATGAATCCTTCAAAACCTCTCTGGGATTGTTCTGGAAATCTAAAGATTATTTCTGATTTTTCTCTAAGTTCTTCTGGAAATCACAGAATACTTACAGATATCGCTTTTGAACTCATCTAAAAAACATCGTTAGCATTCCGGTACTATATCTGAGATTCTTTCGGATATCCTTTGTGATTCTTCTGGACATCTTATTGGAATATTTGCATAAATCTGTATGTGAGTTTGCGTTTATCTCCTTAAGGATTACTTTTGAAATCCTGGAAATCAAATTCGAATCGAAATTCTCGAAGATTCTTTCGGAAATTCAATGGAAGATTCTAACAAAAATCCTGATGCAATTCTTCTGGATATTTTTAGAGGATTTTGCCAAAAAATGTACTACGACTCTACTACAAATTCGTCGAGAATTCCTCCGAAAATAACTCTGGCCTTTTTCCGGAAATACTTCTGGGATTATTATGAGAATACCTCTGGTATTCTTCCGGAAATCACCTGAGATGCTTTCGGAATCCCTTTAGAATACTTTCGAGGATGCTTCCGAAAATCTTTCTGAAATTATTCTAGAAATGCCACTGAGATTTTTACGTCCATATTCTTGAAATTTGTCTGGGACTCTTCCAAAAATCCTGTAGGAAATCTTCCAGATATCTTTCTAGCATTATTTCGGGAAGCCTTCTGGGATACTTTCGAAAATCTTTCTGAGGATCCTTCAAATCCTTCTGTTAAGGATTCTTGCAGAAATTCTTCCCGAATTACCTCTAGACTCTAGGACTTTCCTGAATTTTTCAAGAAAACTGTTATTATTTCGACTACCTCTCTAGGATTCTTTCGGAAATTCTTCTACAATACCCCCAGATTTCTTTCTGTTATCCTGCTGGAGGACTTCAAAACATCTTTCAAAGATTCTTCCAGAAATTTTACTGGAATTTTTCAAGAAATTCGGCTGGGATTCTTCCGTAAAACCTGCCGAAATTCATCCGGAAATACGACTGGAATTCTGCTTGAATGATAAGCATTCAAGAATTCCACCGGAAGTTTTTGTGGGATTCAACCGTAAATTGTCCTGGTATTTTGTTTAAATACATTGAGATTCTTAGGGAAAAATATACAGGATTCTTAAAAATATCCTTCTGAAAATTCTTCTGGAAATTGCTTTGGAATTAAAGGAGGATTTCCGGAAGAATCCCAGGTCGATTTACAGAAGAACCACAGAGAAATCACTAAAATATTATCAGGGAGATTTCTAAAGGAATTATTTTAAGGATTCTCGTAAATTCCTGAAACAATCTCAGGAGAATTTCGAATGGATTTTGAATGTTTTTTTTACAGTGATATCCAAAAGAATCCCAGAAGTTATTTCGCAAGAACCCCTGAAGATTCAATGAAAAGTCACAGACATCCAGACGATTTCATGAATATTTTCCAGAATAATTACGATGTCCAGAAGAGCTCCAGAAAGATTTACGGAATAATTCCAAATGGAATTTCCAGAACCATTTAAAAGTCACTTTCAAAAGATGCTCAGAAAAAGAAATCAGTAATCAAAGAATCTCATAGGTATTTTTTTAAAGTCCCAGTGACTGTCCGGTAGTTTTCTTGGAGGATTTCCATTTGAAGTCAAGAGGGATTTTCAGAAAATTCTGCCAAGGATTTAAGAAAATTTTCAAGGAAAATCAATGATAAATCACGAAAAAAATCAAAAACACTTCCTTATGAATTTCCAGAAGAATCACAGTTTTTTTTTCTCAAAAAATCTTAGAAAAAAATTCTAAAGAATCACGAAGGAATTTTCGGAACAATCCTGGATATACAAAATTATCTCAGGCAGAAACAATAAAATCAATAGCAATAAATCTGTAAGAATATAAGAAGGATTTCTGTAAGAATATATGGAGGATTTACAAACAATTACAGAGGAATTTTCGGATGATTGCCATAAATAAAGATTTAAAAAAATCCCTGTCATCTGGAAGATTCTTAGCAGGATTTTCGGAAGTATTCCACAGGGATTTCTGGGAGAATTCCATTGGGATTTACAAAAGAATTCCAGAGGAATTTCCGAAAGAATCCCAAGAATTTGCACGGAAGAAAGTGAAGTGAAATAATAGATTTATTTGATTTTGTCTCAGGCGTCTTTCCGAGAGTATTCTAGAATAATAGGTATAATCTAAGACAATTTTCGGAAAGAATCTCAAAGGGATTTTGAAGAACTTTCAAAGAGTTTCACGGAAGAAATACTGAAGAATTACGAGGAAAATATCAGAATTTAAATAATAATTTCGATTGGATTTCCAGAAAAAATCCCGAGAAATTTTGTGAGAATCCCAGAACCCAGATTTTTAAAATAGATTCCATTACACTGGAAAGCAATCATTAAATCATTTTCGGCAGAATTCCAGAATTTTACGGCAGAATTCCAGAATTTTACAGCAGAATCCTGAAAGGATTTCCATAATAACCCAAGATGGGTTTCTGGGATAGTCCAATAGTAAGTCCCAATAATAATTACATATAATAATTTCAGAAGGGTTTCTGAAAGAATCTCAGTGAATTTTCAAGATGTCCTCTAGCAACACAACTAATATATACTAATATTTACAACTCAATACTTAATTATAAATTGCGTTAAGGTGATTATAGAACAAAGCCACACCTCAAATTTTCAAAAGCACAAGACTTGAGAACCAAACAGCTCTCACCGTTGAAAATTTATCCCATTAGTCACCACCAGCAAGCAAGCAGATTGATTGGTTTTCAACGCAAACTGTTGTCAGATTCTCCAGTCTTGTGCCCTTGTTTGGCTTCGTTTTATAATCACCTTAAGCTGAGTGTACGCCATCCAGTTTGGGGGCGGATTGACGGTATCGAAGTGGATTAAAAACAATTATAGGAGAACGTGTGGGAAATACATATGAACTGCGCAGAATACATCAGACCGATTTAGCATTGCTGCGCACTTCTAAAAGCATTTTATTTTTATTAAAATGTTTGATAATAGTAGAACGACAATGATCATCAGTTGATTTTCCGCTACTGTTTTTTTTAATCACAATTGTTATTTCTTTCCGTGCACGCGCTCGGGAAATGAATCTGGCCATGGTACAACAACCGCGCTACATTCGATGAATCCTATGCGACAAAAATTGTTGGCGCTATCCGTCAAATTCGCTCACCAAAGCTATTTTGGTGACTTTAACATCACAGCTAGTGTTCTTCGTAGCCACACTGTAAGATCAAAGTACCCTTTAAAGAGTAAAAAAGTACCCTTTTGGAAAGAAACTAGTTTAACTCATAAAACATTACACGGAGACGGAATTCAACTCAATTTTGGGTTGTTTCAACGCAATTCCGTAGTTGAGCCCAATAACTCAATTTTGGTTAAATTTCCAAGGTCCCCACTAGGTAGTTTGGCTTTAATTCCATTAGAAAAATATACTCAATTTTGGGTTGATTTAACGCAAAATTGAGTTCTTTCGACCCAAACATAAGAAAAGTTGCATTTCGTGTGGGAGAAAGAGAAAACCGAGAGATTTTGGGTTAAAACTATAATCGATATACTTAATATTGGGTAAAGTAAACTCAAAAATTAGGTAAAAATATTTCTCCGTGTAAAGAGTAAGCGGCTTGTACGTCAAATCAACGAGTGTATTTTACCCACTTTCCGAATTGAATCCAAACTGGAAAAGGGTAAAATTTACTCTTTTTTCTGGTTGATTCTTGGCGATTTTCAAAGCATATATTAATCAAAAATTGGATTTCAAAGTATCAAAATAATAGATGTATAGCTGTACATGTAAAACAGATTTATTGAATAGAAAAATCATAAATAAAGCACACTTAAAACAGGTTAAACTCAACGGGATTGTTCACGACATTGGCTGGATCCTAGAATAGAGCTTAGTGACATTTGAACACACGTAGACTAGCATACGCTCGTCATACACAGTTTGTTTTTGTTTTCCTCAAAGAAACTTGCACACACTTTCCAGACTCATCAAAATACATATGGAAATATTACCCAATTTGAAATATTTACACCCGGTTTCTGGGTGTTTTTCTAGACTGAGTGCATATTGTTTTCCTCTAAGGTTCACAACTACATCTACACTAGGGCAATCATACCATTGGGCGTGATAACCACTATAGAGGTCCCCAAGCAAACTGCCACGAACACCAACGCACAATCAATCTTACACAAGTCAATTTCCTCAGAATGAAAATGTATCAATGTTTGTTTGACGTCATTGAGCTTTCGGTCAACGGCAGGCCAACAAGGAAGTGTTTGTTTTGCAGCAATTCTGTATATATTTGGATTCTCACAGCAAACAAAAGCAATGTTGTGACAGTTCTCACAGCAAAAAAAGAAAATTTTGTCAACATTGCACTACTACGCAGGCAACTGGATTGGTCTATACTGGAACTTCACTTTTCGAGCTGATAGGGAACCAGGCACCCGGTTTTTTGATTAATAAGCCTACAAATATATGACAATGTTACGCTCGGGTACAATTTCAAAACAACTAAAATATATTATACTTACTTGTTTTCAATGTTTCCATCATTATTTGTGCTTTTAAGATCACACAACAACCTTTTTCGAAAAGTTTCGATTGTGACTGATCTTACCTAATACAATTTTCACCCATTAAAGGGTAAATCCATGAAACTTGGAAATGGGCAAATATTACTCTTCATTGAAATTTTTGAAGTACCCATTATTTTGACAGCTGCTTATATCAGCAAAAAATGGGCATTTTTTATTCTTTAAAGGGTAATGACGAGTTTACAGTGGTCCCGGGCGATAAGAATATTGCCCACTGTCAATTGTAAGAACTGTGAAAATAAAAACCATTGTTTTGTTTAATTGTTTGCTATGGTTTGATTACCAATTTTTGATATTGTTAGATCAGCTGATAATGTGCCAAATAGTTGAAGATTTAAATTACCCGAAAATGAGTTAACACATGGAGATGTTGACTACGCTAAAAGTCGTCCCGTGCCATGGGCCTGCGGTAACCTGTCACCAACTGTCACTGGAAATCCGGCACATTCGAAGGGCAAAGCGTGAAAAACCGTCAAAATTCAAGTAAAATTAATCAAAATTTTAGGTGATTTTCGATGATTCACATTTCAAAAAGTTGAAAACCTAAAAATAGTTGTGTTTTGCTAAACTGCTATTGATTTTTTTTATATTCATTTCCTTTTTCATGGTGAACAACAAGAAGAGAATATGATTTTGACCAAAATCATCTGACCGTTGTGCACAACCCACACGGAGAAATCAGACTACTCAAAAAATAAGTTCTTTTTACTCAAATTTGGGTAAACTGCATTTAGTTTTTAGCAGGCCCATGACAACCATATATCGATACACAGTGTTTTTCGTAGCCAGGATGTCCCGGGCGATAAGTGAGTATTGTGCATCCAATAGAAGAAGTAATAAACCATAGAAGAAGAATGTCGCTGGCGTCGCTGTTGGAACATCTTTTGCTGGCGGAGATAGGCGGGGCTATAAATGTCAACGCGAAAATGTATGCAGTTTGACACTTATGTACCCAACATGTTTCTGAGCGAGAACAAAGGGAACACCAGCGACATTATTCTTCTATGGTTTATTATTTCTATTGTGCATCCCGATAAAATTCAGAAAGAGAACTTCGCTCATTTTCCTCTTCTTTATCAACGAACTTAAGGTAACACACGATAGACTCATCGTGGCATCCATGAACAATCTATGTTCAAACTATTATTGAAAAGAAAATATTTCTATTTTATATTATATCGGTCATTCGGTGATCTATCGGATCATACTGTTGCTAGCAACAGGCTTGTTCATCTCTGTCTGGTAAAACCGATATCACACCCCGAAAACTGCAAAATTGATAATCATTTATGGATAGCAAACAGTTGCACCTTAAGCACCGCCAACACATTTTCAATCGGAAGGATTTTGGCGCACTCGAAATGACAAATCCGCCGTTGTAGTGAAACTTCTTCCGTCGACGTGATGTTGGACTGTTTTCAAAAACAGTCGAGATAAAAGCCGAGCCGGCAGAGTTCGTTAGTTAGAGGACAGTTAGTTCGTTCAAAATTTCGCTTCGGAACAGGCCCATGACAACCATATATCGATACACAGTGTTCTTCGTAACCAGGATGTCCCGGGCGATAAGTGAATATCGCCCACTGTCAGTTGCAGGGATGCCAAGTCAATTTTTTAAAAATCTGGAAAATTTTGGAAATTTGTCTGGAAAAGTCTGGATCGTTTATGTCGTACATGGAGAACCTTACAAATTATTTACAAAACCTTACAAATTCATTTGAAATTTTATCTGGATCTTCCAGATTTTTTTAAAATGGGACCTCAAAAATCTGGAATATTCCAGACAAATCTGGAAGGTTGGCAACGCTGGTCAGTTGTGACAACTGTGAAAATAAAGACCATATGCCATTTTATGAGACGTTTCGAATCATATGTTTTCCGTTTGTTTATCAGCTTTGAGACTTGCTGGCGGGCCCATTTATTTGCGTTTCCTCTAGCGTCACATTTGGGACGAGCTCATTCTATAATGGCGCTGGTGTCCACGCAACAAGCTTTTCAATATTTTCATGTAAAATCAAATCAGCATGAAGGGAGCAATTTATTTCGTTTACTGGTAACATGAAACATGGAAACCGGGTATAATAATGCCCAAACAGAAACGGGAACTTCATCACCAACAAAAATGTGACCAGCGCCATTCATATGTAATACTAGTTTTTCGAACCATAACAATGAGCGGCCCGCCGGAAAACGTCAATGGAACGTCTCGTAAAATGGCTTATTGCTCTGTTTAATTGTTTGTTATGGTTTGATTATCATTTTTTTTTATATTGTTAAATCAGCTAATAAAGTGCCAAAAAGTTGAAGCACATTAAACATTCCGATGGTTTTGGAAGGAGAGCAAACATTAAAAGGCATCCTGCAAGCCTCCAAGCAAGCAATCAGTGATTTGATTGCGACACTTGCTCGAGTATGGATCATAAACATTAAACAAAACTTCGCATTCTGATTGCACTCTCGATTCAAATTACCCGAAAATGAGTAAACACATAGAGATGTCGACTACGCTAAAAGTCGTCCCGTGCCATGGGCCTGCTTCGGAAGTCCAACCGGCGAACTCCAGATGAACTAATCTACGATGACGTCACGCCACAACTTCCAGCGGGAAGAAAATCTTTACTGCGGGCCGTGTTTACAAAAAATGAACACTATCGCTGCACATTCATCCACTCAATGTTCATCCGGTGAACATTCATTCACTGGATGTTGGTCTGGATGTCATTTTATGTAAACATGGCCCGCATTTACAGCGGAAAAGAAAAAGAAAGTCGACAATAAAAGAAGACCGTGGATAAGTCCATTGGTGCTGCGAAGTCAATATCGCGCACTGTCAGTTGTAAGAACGGTGAAAATAAAGACCAGTGTTTTGTTTAATTGTTTGCTATGGTTTGATTATCAATTTTTGATATTGTTAAATCAGCTAATAATGTGCCAAAAAGTTGAAGCACATTCAACATTTCGATGGTTTTGGAAAGAGAGCAAACATTAAATGGCATCCTGCAAGCCTCTAAGCAAGCAATCAGTGATTTGATTGCGACTCTTGCTCGATTATGGATCATAAACATTAAACAAAACTTCGCATTCTGATTGCACTCTCGGTTCAAATTACCCGAAAATGGGTAAACACATGGAGATGTTGACTACGCTAAAAGTCGTCCCGTGCCATGGGCCTGTTTCCATTTGACTGCGGCAAATGGATTTTGCACAACTCGCAGTGCAAAAACAAAACTGTCAGTGAGCTGTCTCCTCTCTCTTAGCTTTCTACTTGTAAATTTTGCGGAAACGAAGCTGGAATTAGATGTTTATACCACTGTTACAAAAGAGGTATTCCTAATTATGACAATGTAAAAACCATATTGAAATAAGATTGTCGCCACTTATTGCTACTCATTGAATCTACTAGTCATTTTCCTTAGAGTAATCTTCCCTACGTCGTAAATGATAACGATGTATCGAGCTAGCTAACAGTAAGAGTGGCTATCGATCATTCTGGTTAGCAAAATGCAAACTGATCGTCGCCAATAGTATTAATGTTCACTTCGAATAGATTAATTATTTGAAATGGGCATCAATGTTATCAACGACGCAGAATTTCTGTTGGATCGCATCCGAGAGGTTAGTGCGTCCATCTAATGGGCAAATGGATTAGCCCTCCCATCGCGGTAAGATTGTATAACCAAGGGGAGGGAGTTGCGACGCGGCGAATTTGATCTAAAATCAATCTTCGCACGTTGGTTTACCTATTTTCTAACGCGAAGCAGTATAACTAAGTAGTGATCACGAATACACAATATTGTCCTTTGTTGTGATCTAAGACAATCATTAGAGAAACATACGACGTTTTAGCGAAATAAGCATACAGTATAGAGATAGCAGGTGAAACCTTACCTTTGTGTGACCAATACGGTAGGAATCAGGATCCAGTTGAATTGCTTCAAAACATTTCTCAGCTGCCTTTTTCGAATCTTGTTCAGCTTGCATAGCGGCTGGAGCCAAAATAAGGTATCTAAAATAATAAAGAATAAAAACTTTTTAGATTCGAAGCTTATATCAAAGTCGAAACAATAGGCCAGGGGAAGTGGTTCATCTAGAGTGAATTTATAGCAGAGAAAAAGTAGATTTTGTATGAAAATTGACAGGAATATGAATGACAAGTTCATCCACTTGGCCTGCCCTATGGACCAATGCACGCGTTCACTAGTTGACGTTTGAGCGGTACCGTGTTATTTACGTGGCCATGGAAACGAGTAAATTTGGCACCGCTCAAACGTCAAATTAGTGAACTCGTACATTGGTCCATGAGCCTCTGTACGTTCTTTTGTTCTCATGACTTTTACTGTGTGCCGTGTGCTGGTGCTGTCTCGCTCTCTCTCACGGGAAAAGTCAAACGTTTTATAGCTCATAGGCCAGGGGAAGTGGTTAACCTAGAGTGAATTTATAGCAGAGAAAAAGTAGATTTTGTATGAAAATTTACAGGAAAATGAGTGACAAGTTCATCCACTTCTACTGGCCTATGGGCGGTAAGGATAAAACGTACACTGAAAATAATCCAAACGTCATTGCTACGTGAAAAATCAAATTCATTTTACCTCCACATCACCTGACCAAGATAAAGATCACTAAGCCATTCATATCCACCAAATAACGGTAATTGTTACTGAGGTTACTTATCGCACTTACGTGAAATTCACGTAGGTGCCTAAGTTCATTTTGACATCTGCATATTGTACGTACATTCGGTGTTGAGCTGAAATCCTAAGATGCCACCCGCTTGATTCTTGAAGAACTTCAGAAGCTGCTGAATTTTAAACCCTGTGTAAGACTGATTTCAAGGTAAATATGCTTTGAATACCGAAGAATCCCTGCCTTACTTCATATTCTATGCCTGATTTATTAACTCTATCAATTATAGCACGCTAAGGTTATAACAAGACAGATCAAATTCACAAAAAATGTGAAACATTGAATCCTGTTTCACATTTTTTGTGAATTTGGTCTGTCTTGTTGTAACTCAGATTGAATATAATAAAATCACAATCTTTTGAGTTTGTTTATATTTTCCAATCGGAAGTTTTCTTCCAAAGCCCTTTAGAAATATGGTTGGTCTTTATTACAGTTAAATTTAATGAAAACCATCTGGATCCTATTAAACGCTTCGTAAAGGCTACCGGAAAATCCACGTGTAGCGCCGGTGGAATGGAGAAAGCGCAAAATATGTGCAGGAAAAGTTTGTTTGCCAAAGCCGTATTTCCCGGCGCCGGACGATTTTACAGCAGGAGATTCTCATTTGACACTTTCCCGCATGCGCATCAGTTTGTTTTGATTTGATTTTGACGACAAGTCAGTAAAAAACTTCAAGAACTGCCCGGATAAAAAATACAATACAAAAACTATATAACGTATTGTAACAGTACCATTCAATATATTGGAAACACAATACAGTATATGTAAAATGACAATACAATTACAGTACAATATATTGTTTTGAACAGTTCATGGTATATGAGATTTTTGCAATATAATGTATGGGTGGTTAAGTATCGTAACAATACAAATATAGATATTTTTTCATACAAACATTTTGAAAATACAATACGATATAATGTTCATGTAATGTCTTGATTAGCAATTTTTGTATTGTTGTACAATACAAAAACAATTCAACGAACTGTATCATGGTTGCATACGTCGTTACAGCTAATGTCAAGTGACTTCTAAATAACTACTTATTTTTACTTTTTGAATATTTTTCACCCAACATTTCTTGCTTTCTTAACTTGTTTTGTTTATTTCTTTCAGCAAAGCTACATAGAAAAAAGCAACAGTTGTTTTACGCGAAAATAGAAATTTCTGTTACAATATATTATATTGTTTTTGCATTGTATATCCAAACAAGAATAATATTGCTTCGACATTCAATTACAATACGCTGTATTGTATCCAATACGTTATATTGTACATTAATGGTTTATTCCATTCACTGAATGATACGTTATTATCCGGGTGAATAGTCGGTAATTGTTTTTACTGACTTTTTGGCCTTCACAAATTTCATAACGCTGAAGGGGGTGGGTGGGTGTCTACACGATGTTACGCCTCATACAAAATTTGTAAAATAATCATATAAAAAGCGCTACGAAGGGGTGGGTGGGTGTCAAAAATGGTAATTTTCAACGTTATGAAATAAATGAATGAGCCCTACGGTAATGTTGCAAAATTGGGTCTGACAGCTACCGTAGTTCAGTAAAAAGTAAAAAATATTACTGAACGTCAGAAATTATCAATCAAAAAGCTGAAAGTTCAGTATTTTTTATGATTTACAATTCGTACCCAGTATTGAAAATTACCGAACAAGCAAATCGTGATTGGGTGTATATATATATATATATATATATATATATATATATATATATATATATATATATATATATATATATACATATATATATATATATATATATATATATATATATATATATATATATATATATATATATATATATATATATATATATATATATATATATATATATATATATATATATATATATATATATATATATATATATATATATATATATATATATATATATATATATATATATATATATATATATATATATATATATATATATATATATATATATATATATATATATATATATATATATATATATATATTATATATATATATATATATTTATATATATATATATATTTGTAGAAGACGAAACTTCAACTCATGCAAAACCACACACTGTATTGATTACGCCTGTGTTTTTGTTTATCAAAGTGATGGGCGCATCTGAAATCGAAATAAAAACACGGCGAGAGTAAACGGCGACACTGCAAACAAAAAATAAACAAGGCGTACATGGCGGGCTTAATTGAAACCAGAATGAAAACACGGCGCAAAAGTAATAGGCGACACTGAAAATAATATCGATTGCAGGCTCATAACATTGGGCGATACTGGCATTCTTGAGTGCGTTTAAGGCGAAACCTTATAATATTTTTCATTACGAAATATCTAGGAAAATTGTAGGAGATGTGTGTGGTATTGATGGGGATTTTGAAACTAGGTTTATGAAATGTGTATTAAAGTGAAATAGTTAAAGTTGGAGTATATTTTCTCCAATTGGGATTAGAAATTGCACATGAAAATTTCATTAATTATTTTCTCATTGTTATTGATTTGTCAGATAGGCCCTTATTGCGAATCCTTCTCGATTTGTTTACGTTTGTCAGTTAGGCCGTAAATCTGGTACTGTATTGAAATATTTTCCGCATTACCTTTTACTGATTTTTCTTGCATAGACTCTTTTTGATTGGCTCATCCAGGGGGGTGAAATGAGCCAATAATTAGCTACCCAACATTCATTCAACATGGCGTCCAGTGTCTTTGTTTTGTTTCTTTTGGACTGACAAAACATATGATTTTTTGATAGGAGGCATCAATGATAGTACAGCTTTCCCGGGAAGCTCACAAGACTAATAAGAGCAACGATGGACGGTGTGCAGAATAGCGTGAAGATTTCGGGCGAACATTCGAGTTCGTTCGAATCCCGCCGGGGACTTCGACAGGGTGATGGACTTTCGTGCCTGCTGTTCAACATCGCGCTAGAAGGTGTCATGCGGAGAGCCGGGTTCAATAACCGAGGTACGATTTTCACAAGATCCAGCCAATTTGTTTGCTTCGCGGATGATATGGATGTTGTCGGCAGAACATTTGGAACGGTGACAGACCTCTACACCCGCCTGAAACGTGAAGCAACAAAAGTCGGCCTGGTGGTGAATGCGTCATAAACAAAGTACATGCTGATAGGCGGAACCGAGCGCGACAGGGCCCGCCTTTGAAGCAGTGTTACGATAGACGGGGATACTTTTGAGGTGGTTGATGAGTTCGTCTACCTCGGATCCTTGTTAACGGCTGATAACAACGTTAGTCGTGAAATACGGAGACGCATCATCAGTGGAAGTCGCGCCTACTATGGACTCCAGAAGAAGCTGCGGTCGATAAAGATTCACCCCCGCACCAAATGTACCATGTACAAAACGCTTATAAGACCGGTGGTCCTCTATGGACATGAAGCATGGACCATGCTGGAAGAGGACCTGCAAGCACTTGGAGTGTTCGAACGAAGGGTGCTTAGAACGATCTTTGGCGGAGTGCAGGAGGACGGTGTGTGGCGGCGGAGAATGAACCACGAGCTCGCTAGGCTCTACGGCAAACCAAGTATCCAGAAGGTTGCTAAAGCCGGAAGGGTGCGCTGGGCAGGGCATGTTGCAAGACTACCGGACAACAATCCTGCAAAGATGGTGTTCGCGTCGAATCCGGTTGGCACAAGAAGGCGGGGAGCACAGCGAGCGAGGTGGATTGATCAGGTGCAACAAGATCTGGAGAACGTGGGCCAAAATCGAGGTTGGAGAGACACAGCCTTGGACCGAGTAAATTGGCGTAACATCGTTAACGAGGTTTTATCAAATTAATTGATGTAACACCAACTAAATAAATAATAATCAATGATACTTCACTGATGCGTAAAACATTCAACAAAATGTCGAAAAGAGGAAAAGCGTCATCAAATACGACGATTCAACGTTATATATTGAATTGCCAGAAACTAGCACCAGTAACACATGAGCCGTATACTCGAAAATTAGGAGCAATTTAGGGCAAACCGACCAGAAAATGGGTGCCAAATCGCGAAGTACCAATAAAGATGTGAGGAAGATCCGAAATGCATGCAGGATGACAGCCGTGCCAGTCCTCTGGGCTCATCCGGATTAAAATCCCAGCTTTGCCAGTAAAATTAATTTGCGTTCATATAGGCCTATTCACAAGACGTTTCAAATCAGCTGATCGGGAAGCTCTTTGACAGTTCTTCTATGGAGATGACAGTCCCGTGTTAGCACCGGTCCTCCCCCGATGTAAACAAATGCATAGGCGGACCTGTCACATGAAAAGGCCTATGAGCCATTTTCGAAGCTGATCAATGAGCCATTTTACGAGACGTTTCGGAACAGCTGATCAACGCAACGGCGTCAATGAGCCATTTTACGAAGCTGGTCAAATGACAGGAGACCTGGGAGAATTCAATCATCATCGTCAGTTTTCGCGATGATGGTGGTTGATGATTGTGTGCATTTTTAGCGTAGCTTTTCATCCAAGCCAAAACTTAAATGGAGAAAAATGATTAAAATATTTCTGATCACAAAAGTGCCTTCTTATGTGCAATATAGGTAATAAAGAGGTAGCTGATACAACAACTAGGTCTAATGTTGCAGTAACGAACATTTCTGGATCTTTTTTTGGTAATTTTCTTCATGTCCCCGTTTGGTAAGATGAGGCGTTGTTAAAAATCACGCTGAATTTAATCCCAGGTTTTCTGTCAATTGACGCCGTTGCGGCGATCAGATGTTCCGAAACGTCTCGTAAAATGGCATATTCGCGCTTCTCTATGTAGTAGGCTAGCAAGAATGAGAGATCATCATAGTAGGCTAAGATTATTAAAAGAATAAATCTGTCACTTGTATTATACCACCGAAGCGAGAAGTCGTCTTTTATTTAGCACCATTACATTGGCGAACGAGGTTAAGTTTCCGTAGGAAAAACGGCTGCGAAGTGTCTGGAAGCTCCCGTGAAAACAGAAGCTCCCCTCAAGATCATAATTCCAAAGCCCAAGAATTAACCATTTCAGCATTACACCTTTCGTAGAAAATGGTGATGGTCCAACGTCTACTCGATGGGAAAACTGGAGAGATCAGTTCGTCTCGAAAAGACGAAAAGAGAATCGATGACCATGGAGAGATGTATCGTGCACTGATGTGTTTCGGTGGATCAGATGTTAGGAAGATTGCCCAAAATGTAAGCACGGATGGAGGTTGTTTGCTCGATAATCCTTACCGAGCGGCCATGGAAATCCTGGACAACTATAACGCTCCCCGGATGTCATTGCGTTACGAAAGATTCAGATTTCGACAACTCCAGTTTCACTCTCTTGAGATGTTGGATCAGTTCACGATGCGTTTACGATCTCAGGCGTCACTGTGCGGTTTCGCTGAGCAAATTGAAGAATTGATGATAGACCAAATCGTGTTTGCTACGAAGGAAGACGACAAGCTCAGAGCCAAATATCTTGAGGCTGATACATCGCTGGAAGAAATGCTGAAGATTGGTCGAACTTACGAATCAGTTAAGCATCAAGTTCAGGAATTTCGAAGTGCCCTGCCACACCAAATTGTTCCGGCTGAGGAGTTGAACGTTATTGATCGTAAGAAGGTCCAGAAGTTGTGTGGCAGGTGTGCTGGAAATCACGGTGAGAATAACCGGTGCCCGGATCGTGATTCACATTGTAATTTGTGTAGAATTCCAGGCCACTACGCTCGCTGCTGTCGAAGGTCAAGAAAACCAATGAAACATTTTGACCCAAAATTCAAGAAGCCACAAGATAAACCGATGGATTTCAACAGGAGATTCAAGTTTGTTCGTGAGGTAGATAACGTAACCAACAACGTGGAAGTGCGTGAGCTGTTCCACCTTTCTGGAAAGAGAAGAGTGAATGGTGCTGTTGGCGGCGTGAACATCTGTTTCGTAGTGGACACTGGTGCTGGTGTCCTTAGTGAAGAAGATTAGAAAATGCTGAAACGAACTAGATTCATCACATACGATGTGCGCAAGGGCAGCGAGAAAATTTTTCAAGCTTATGGAAGCCAAAAACCGTTGACGGTGCTGGGTGAAGTTGAAGCTGAAATCAAGGTTGGTTCTGAGAGTTGTATCAGTACGCTTCATGTGATTCAAAATGGAAAATGTTCGTTGTTGAGCGGAAAGTCGGCAGAAAAGCTTGGAGTTGTCAAGTTCCTCCATGCTGTGTCCTCCGATGAGCTGCCTCATATTAAAGGTAAGGAACAATTTTTAATTACATACATCAAGAATGGAATAAATTATGAAACTTCCATAACTAGATATGTGTGCTTCAATCAAAATAGACCGAACGGTAACACCAGTAAGACAGGCATATAGACCAATCCAGTTGCCTGCGTAGTAGTGCAATGTTGACAAAATTTTCTTTGTTTGCTGTGAGAACTGTCACAACATTGCTTTTGTTTGCTGTGAGAATCCAAATATAAACAGAATTGCTGCAAAACAACCACTTCCTTGTTGGCCTGCTGTTGACCGAAATCTCAATAACGTCAAACAAACATGGATACGTTTTCATTCGGAGGAATTCGACTTGTGTAAGATTGATTGTGAGTTGGTGTTCGTGGCAGTTTACTTGGGGACCTCTATAGGCGTACACCGAAAAAAAAAAGTTCATGAAGCATCAGAGTGGGTTTCTCCCATGCTAGTGAAAAGGAAAAGTTCAGATGATGTCAGAATTATAATAGATTTACGACAAGCGAATAAAGCAATCGTCAGAGAGATTCATCCCTTACACGCTATGTCTGAACCAGACGATTATAAAAATCGAATGTACATCGAATTTTTTTTCGCTGGAGATCAGTATTTGGTCTATATTTTCATAATCGGAAGGTTTTAAAATATTCTATCGGTGAAATTTTTTCCATACATTTAGTATGGGCTGAAATGCGTCGAAAACGAGATTTTCAAGGGATTTAGTATGAAAAATGGCTAAAAAGTGGAAAAAATCAAAATTTCACCGATGGAATATTTTAAAACTTTCCGATTATTAAAATATAACCCAAATACTAAACTCTAGCGAGAAAAAAACTGATGTACATTCGATTTTTATAATCGTCTGGTTTAGACATAGCGTGCTTACCCACAATGGATCAAATGATTAGTTAACTCAGAGGAAGTAAAGTCTTCACTAAACTTGATGTAAAGCAAGCATTTCATCAATTGCTACTCAGAGAAAATTGCCGTTACATTACGACATTTATTTCACCACTCGGAATGATGCGATATAAAAGGCTAGTCTTTGGCTTATCGGCTGCCCCAGAATTATTCCAAAAATGTATGGAAACGATTCTCGGCGAATTTCCCTGGCTCATCATTTTTATAGATGATATCTTGATTTTTGCACCTAACATTGACATTCTAAAGGTAAACTTATATTTACACATGAACAGTTTTTATTATTTTTGAACATCTTGTATTATATTGTAGAATCGCACTGAACTTGTTCGTGCTCGTCTTCGGGAGAAGAACATTTTGTTGAATGAATCCAAACGGTAGAGAATGTGGACCAATTAGATTTTCTTGGCTACCATTTATCATCTGAAGGTGTTAGAGTATCAGATGAAAAACTCAAAGCAGTAACGAAATTCCGGCAACCGAAATCAGCCGAGGAACTTAGAAGCTTTCTTGGTCTAGTCACATTCGTGAGTCGCTATATACCAGATCTGTCGACCGTTGCCCAACCGTTAAATGCTCTCACAAGAAAAGGTACACCTTTCCAATGGAAAAAGGAGCATCAACTTGCCTTTCAACGTCTTAAATCAAGTTTAGCCAAAAATGAAACATTAGCATTTTTCGACCCTGACTTGGCAACATGTTAGTTGCGGATGCCAGTCCAGTTGGCCTCGGGGCTGTCCTATTTCAAAAATCTAATGATGGAAACTACAAAGTTATAAGCTACGCCTCTAAAACACTATCAGAAGTAGAACGACGTTACGCACAAACCGAACGAGAAGCACTAGCTTTAGTTTGGGCGCCAGAAAAGTTTCATTCACGGCAAATTCTTTTGGCTCATTACAGATCACAAGCCACTAGTCTCTATTTTCGGTGATCACGCAAGGCCATGTGCTAGAATTGAAAGATGGAAGCTTCGATTGATGGCCTTTGATTATAAAGTTATATATCGGCCAGGAAAATCGAATTTGGCTGATCCCTTTTCAAGACTTTGTCATGGAAAAGACATTTCTGTGAAAAGTTTTGATGAAGAAATCGAACTTATTATATGTCAAGTGTCAGCAGATTCGTGTTTTGTAGCTATACCTATTGCTGAGATTAAAGAAGCGACTAAAAAGGACATACAGATCGGCGAACTCATTAAATGGTTACCATTTCCTGTGAAACGATGGCCGATAACATTAAGTCAGTACAAAACAATTGCCAATGACTTATCAACAGATGGTGAATTTTGTTAAAAGCGTACAAAATTGTCATTCCACGGATTTTGCAACAACGAGTATTGAAACTAGCCCATGAACCCCATTTAGGGATAGATGCTATGAAGAAACGGCTAAGAGAAAAAGTATAGTGGGCTCGAATAGATACGATGGTGAAATCTTATGTGAATTCTTGCAAAGAGTGCCTTCTTGTTTCGGAACCAGATGTCGAGCCTATGTGTAGAACACAAATTTCTGATGGCCCGAGGCGTAAACTAGCTTTGGATTTCACTGAAGTTTCAAACGGGGTAACATTGATCATTTTTTTGAATATTTCTTAAGTATTTCGTTTGAAAATGCTAATGTTGCAAATTTCGTATTTTTAAAACAAGTACTGCCAGCCATAGCTCGTGACTACACACTGCATTTTGTTTTTTGGAAGATTGGAGGATTTGAACAGCATGCGCATAATTGGTATGCGCAAATTCTTTTGGCTAATTACAGATCACAAGCCACTAGTCTCTATTTTCGGTGATCACGCAAGGCCATGTGCTAGAATTGAAAGATGGAAGCTTCGATTGATGGCCTATGATTATAAAGTTATATATCGGCCAGGAAAATCGAATTTGGCTGATCCCTTTTCAAGACTTTGTCATGGAAAAGACATTTCTGTGAAAAGTTTTGATGAAGAAATCGAACTTATTATATGTCAAGTGTCAGCAGATTCGTGTCCTGTAGCTATACCTATTGCTGAGATTAAAGAAGCGACTAAAAAGGACATACAGATCGGCGAACTCATTAAATGGTTACCATTTCCTGTGAAACGATGGCCGATAACATTAAGTCAGTACAAAACAATTGCCAATGACTTATCAACAGATGGTGAATTTTGTTAAAAGCGTACAAAATTGTCATTCCACGGATTTTGCAACAACGAGTATTGAAACTAGCCCATGAACCCCATTTAGGGATAGATGCTATGAAGAAACGGCTAAGAGAAAAAGTATAGTGGGCTCGAATAGATACGATGGTGAAATCTTATGTGAATTCTTGCAAAGAGTGCCTTCTTGTTTCGGAACCAGATGTCGAGCCTATGTGTAGAACACAAATTTCTGATGGCCCGAGGCGTAAACTAGCTTTGGATTTCACTGAAGTTTCAAACGGAGTACCTTAATCCGGGGTAACATTGATCATTTTTTTGAATATTTCTTAAGTATTTCGTTTGAAAATGCTAATGTTGCAAATTTCGTATTTTTAAAACAAGTACTGCCAGCCATAGCTCGTGACTACACACTGCATTTTGTTTTTTGGAAGATTTAAGCATGTTTTAAAAAATGTTTTTAGTGAGTTTTTGATTATGTTGATATGGGGTAACATTGATCACATATGTAAACAACATTCGGTAATATTGAAAATGTCGTTACTTACTTAAATCATGACCCCCGAAGCCGAATATGAAGACCAAACGCTTACGAGTCATTTACTTTTTGAGTTATTTTAAAAATAAAAACACTCCGAACCACGGAATACGCCTAAAAGTAGGCAATTTCCTAAGGGAATTCTATATTCTTTACAGTAATTCGTTAATGTTGCATAATTCAGCATGAGAATTTTGACAACTTAATCGTTTTCGGTGATGCTATTTTTAGTAAGAACCGCATTTTTCTTGCTCATACCGTTTGCAGAACTTATGTGAGACATGAATTTTCGGTAGTGTCATCCTTACCCATAAAAACGCAATTTTCGCAAAAATCTTCACTTTCATTAGCTCATGGATATAAGAAAGAGAAGCACCATCCATGGTTTGGAAATGTTCCATCAATAAATAACGATACGAACTTTTTACGATATGAGTCATTCCGATCAATGTTACCCTGCTGATCAATGATACCCCGGATTACGGTACATTTGCTAGTGTTGGTAGATTACTATTCAAGATATCCGGAAGTAGAAATTATGTCTTCAACAACGGCAAAACTAACAATTTTCAAGCTAAGGATGATTTAGGCTAGGTTTGGGTACCCTGAACAAATAGTTTGCGATAATGGCCCACCATTCTGTTGAAATTTTCCCCTGATTTTCTTAGACTGAATACCAAACGCGGCCAAACCAAAGCAATCATAATAGTTATTTTTGCAATTTCTCATCGTAATAGGGGACTGCATTGCTTTGATTTAGTACGGAGTTTTGACTTTTACTGGCCTTGTTGTTTACAAATTTGACGAAGGAGTGAAAGAGAGCACGCTGTTTTCAAGTTTCCCCCTGAGAGAGAGCGAGACAGCACCAACACACAGCGCACAGTAAAAGTCAAAAGAACAAAAGAATTTATGGCACGTACAGAGGCTCATAGGCTGTTTTTCATCACGCCAATCTGTCATGAAACGACCTACTTTCCTGCACTGAAATGCAGTGCGGGAATAGTCATTACGCAACTGAAACCAGTGCTGTAATAATTCATTAAGCAACGCTTTCTCATTGCGCAACTGTTTTGAGTTGCGTTATGAATCATAACACAACAATTTTTCAGAAATTGCAAAATGATGATGAATGCATTCCAATATAATTTGTGATGCCCTCAAGTGGTTTTCTACGAAATTGCAAAAAATGTTGTACGCAACTCGTTGCAGAACTCGATTTTTACAGCACTCGTCGTCATTATCCTACTCGACAAGCCTCGTATGATAAATTTACCACTCGTGCTGTAAAAATCATCATTCTGCAACTTGTTCCGTAAACTACTATTATGCAACAAGTAGTGAAATGATGATTTTTTTCAGTACGAGTTGTAAAAAAAATCGAGTTTTGCGATGAGTTGCGTACAACATTTTTTGCTACATATATCGAAAAATGCCGTTCCAACTTGACGAACTTTAAAAGCACAAACAAGCATTTCAGGAGAACCCACATGGGCATACAACCTTGCGTAGTTTCAATTCAGTATTTTTTAATCACGTAGGCTATGATACAGTAGTACCAAAGACAAATTAAAGACCACCATGTCCCTTGCAGTTGCCCAAAATTTCATGGCTCATAAGGTAATCTAGAATGCCGTGAAAAGTGTACTGTGATCTGTTAAACTTGGGTACCTTTTGCACTACCGAGGGACCTGAGAGAGACTCGCGAAGAGGAAAAATATCATCGTCATATGCAGCCCAGATTCTCCTCTCACGAAACGTCAAATGCAGCCCCCCGTTTTTATGGCTGAAAAAGTGAAAAGTATTGTGTTCAAAGTAAACTGTTATTAAAAACCTCAGTCGGTGGAGCAGTTTTTTCCAAAGTTGCTGATAAATCTAAGTAGAAGATTAATTGTTGCTAATGTCTGCTACGTTTGCTGGCATGAAATTTCACTCATACAGCTATTCATGATTCGATGTGATGCAAACTCAATATTTTTTGCTGAGAGGTTCATGTGAGATTTGAACAGCATGCGCATAATTGGTATGCGCAAATTCTTTTGGCTCATTACAGATCACAAGCCACTAGTCTCTATTTTCGGTGATCACGCAAGGCCATGTGCTAGAATTGAAAGATGGAAGCTTCGATTGATGGCCTATGATTATAAAGTTATATATCGGCCAGGAAAATCGAATTTGGCTGATCCCTTTTCAAGACTTTGTCATGGAAAAGACATTTCTGTGAAAAGTTTTGATGAAGAAATCGAACTTATTATATGTCAAGTGTCAGCAGATTCGTGTCCTGTAGCTATACCTATTGCTGAGATTAAAGAAGCGACTAAAAAGGACATACAGATCGGCGAACTCATTAAATGGTTACCATTTCCTGTGAAACGATGGCCGATAACATTAAGTCAGTACAAAACAATTGCCAATGACTTATCAACAGATGGTGAATTTTGTTAAAAGCGTACAAAATTGTCATTCCACGGATTTTGCAACAACGAGTATTGAAACTAGCCCATGAACCCCATTTAGGGATAGATGCTATGAAGAAACGGCTAAGAGAAAAAGTATAGTGGGCTCGAATAGATACGATGGTGAAATCTTATGTGAATTCTTGCAAAGAGTGCCTTCTTGTTTCGGAACCAGATGTCGAGCCTATGTGTAGAATACAAATTTCTGATGGCCCGAGGCGTAAACTAGCTTTGGATTTCACTGAAGTTTCAAACGGAGTACCTTAATCCGGGGTAACATTGATCATTTTTTTGAATATTTCTTAAGTATTTCGTTTGAAAATGCTAATGTTGCAAATTTCGTATTTTTAAAACAAGTACTGCCAGCCATAGCTCGTGACTACACACTGCATTTTGTTTTTTGGAAGATTTAAGCATGTTTTAAAAAATGTTTTAAGTGAGTTTTTGATTATGTTGATATGGGGTAACATTGATCACATATGTAAACAACATTCGGTAATATTGAAAATGTCGTTACTTACTTAAATCATGACCCCCGAAGCCGAATATGAAGACCAAACGCTTACGAGTCATTTACTTTTTGAGTTATTTTAAAAATAAAAACACTCCGAACCACGGAATACGCCTAAAGGTAGGCAATTTCCTAAGGGAATTCTATATTCTTTACAGTAATTCGTTAATGTTGCATAATTCAGCATGAGAATTTTGACAACTTAATCGTTTTCGGTGATGCTATTTTTAGTAAGAACCGCATTTTTCTTGCTCATACCGTTTGCAGAACTTATGTGAGACATGAATTTTCGGTAGTGTCATCCTTACCCATAAAAACGCAATTTTCGCAAAAATCTTCACTTTCATTAGCTCATGGATATAAGAAAGAGAAGCACCATCCATGGTTTGGAAATGTTCCATCAATAAATAATGATACGAACTTTTTACGATATGAGTCATTCCGATCAATGTTACCCTGCTGATCAATGATACCCCGGATTACGGTACATTTGCTAGTGTTGGTAGATTACTATTCAAGATATCCGGAAGTAGAAATTATGTCTTCAACAACGGCAAAACTAACAATTTTCAAGCTAAGGGTGATTTAGGCTAGGTTTGGGTACCCTGAACAAATAGTTTGCGATAATGGCCCACCATTCTGTTCAGAAGAGTTCGCGAATTTTTGTAAAATGAATGCAGTTACTATCAATCACTCCGTGTCATACGCACCATTCCAGAATGGCTTTGTAGAAAGGTACAATAGATCATTGTTAAAAACAATAAGGATTAGCACTGCAATGGGACGAGATTGGAAAAATGATATGTATGACTATCTATTAGCATATCGTCATACTCCACATTCAACAACTAATGTAGCCCCATCAAAGCTATTGATGGGCAGGATACTAAAGGACAAACTTCATGTTGCAGAAGATCCCGAAGGAGTTACCAGTATAATCGAAATAGTATTTCATTATGGTATAAGTTTTTATATTATCTAAATTAACCATTTATTTTACAGCCTGATGTAACTGCAATGAAGCATAATGACAGAACAAGAAAAGAAAAAGGAAAATTCTATGGTGATAACAAACGCAAAGCTGGCGCAAACGCAACAAATTGACGACAAATGTTAACCCTCAGCCATTTGTGGTTATAAAAAGAAACGGAACAAGGATCACTGTGAAGAATTTGACTAGCGGGTAGAATTAGATCGTCATGTCAATCATGCTAAATGTTTGATTTCCAGCAATCGAATTAGATCGTCATGTCAATCATGCTAAATGTTTGATTTCCAGCAATCCATTCAGAAGAGATTTTTATGATAGAACAAGCACGTCAGATGAGAACTTGTTAGTAGACCAGAAACCCTACGAGGATAATTTAACATCTAGAACATCGGAAGAATTACCACCGAGATCGACTAATCAAAGCGCGAGAAGAGAAAACAATAGTTCTAAAAAATGGACGCAGTGATCTCACACCCGACAGAAAGAGGAGGAGGAGCGCAGTGAAAAGCGACTCCGCCACGTTTTCTGATGCCGTGAAGAAGAAGAATAGTTTCAAATGCTTTAGGTACCAAGAGGAGGCGTTTAATTAGCAAACTGTCCCGTAAAGAAGAACAAAAGTGATGTGAAATCGTTTTCCAAATCGTCTGCGCACGTCGCGAGTGATCGAAAAAAAGGAGTGATTTTCTTGAGCGCGGACGAACGTGCGAGCGAGACGAAGTTGGACGAACGAAGCAAAAGCAAAAATCAAAGAATAAGTGCTCTGAATACACCAACAGGATTACTTTATGCGTGATACTTACCGCTGCTTGAAATCAGGGTACATCATTCTGTTTGGGAATCCTTTACGACAGATACGAATGCCTTCAAGCACACCGTTACATGTTAGCTGATGCATAACCAATTTAGCATCAATGAGGCCTGTTTGTTTCAATTCATTTGGAATGATGCAACGCACAAAATGAGGTGAGGTTGACTGTAATGTAGTCATCAAATTGTTGAGCTGCTCTTTGTAAGCTGATGACACTGTAGCAAAAGCTGCACCTTTTTTACCACGGCCTCCTTTTGCAGCAGGTGCTGCCCCTTCCGCCGGAGCGGCTGCGGCTTCACTGAAGATTTCAACCAAAAGACTATTTTCACCTTTTTTGAATTGCTCAACAACAGTATCATTCAATGGATCCTTATTTTTTTCTAGCCAGCCAGTGATATTATACGAAACAACTCCTGCATAGTGACCAATGGCAAAATGGCCAGCTGGAATACCTGGTTTTGGTGGTCGTGGTTTCATGAATGGAGCAGACTTTCCTAAATGATTGGTAATCAGCTTCTCTACAAATGTTTGGTCTGTGGCCTTTGGAAACATAGATTCTTCTTCAAGAATTGAAAGTATACCCATAGGCTGAAAAAATAAGAAAGACATAAATTAAAGGCTTGATTTATTGACTGCTACAAATTTTAAATCAGGGAAAAATACACTGCACAGAGATGTTGAAATTTTCCCCTGATTTTCTTAGACTGAATGCCAAACGCGGCCAAACCAAAGCAATCATAATAGTTATTTTTGCAATTTCTCATCGTAATAGGGGACTGCATTGCTTTGATTTAGTACGGGGTTTTGACTTTTACTGGCCTTGTTGTTTACAAATTTGACGAAAGAGTGAAAGAGAGCGCGCTGTTTTCAAGTTTCCCCCTGAGAGAGAGCGAGACAGCACCAACACACAGCGCACAGTAAAAGTCAAAAGAACAAAAGAATTTATGGCACGTACAGAGGCTCATAGGCTGTTTTTCATCACGCCAATCTGTCATGAAACGACCTACTTTCCTGCACTGAAATGCAGTGCGGGAATAGTCATTACGCAACTGAAACCAGTGCTGTAATAATTCATTAAGCAACGCTTTCTCATTGCGCAACTGTTTTGAGTTGCGTTATGAATCATAACACAACAATTTTTCAGAAATTGCAAAATGATGATGAATGCATTCCAATATAATTTGTGATGCCCTCAAGTGGTTTTCTACGAAATTGCAAAAAATGTTGTACGCAACTCGTTGCAGAACTCGATTTTTACAGCACTCGTCGTCATTATCCTACTCGACAAGCCTCGTATGATAAATTTACCACTCGTGCTGTAAAAATCATCATTCTGCAACTTGTTCCGTAAACTACTATTATGCAACAAGTAGTGAAATGATGATTTTTTTCAGTACGAGTTGTAAAAAAAATCGAGTTTTGCGATGAGTTGCGTACAACATTTTTTGCTACATATATCGAAAAATGCCGTTCCAACTTGACGAACTTTAAAAGCACAAACAAGCATTTCAGGAGAACCCACATGGGCATACAACCTTGCGTAGTTTCAATTCAGTATTTTTTAATCACGTAGGCTATGATACAGTAGTACCAAAGACAAATTAAAGACCACCATGTCCCTTGCAGTTGCCCAAAATTTCATGGCTCATAAGGTAATCTAGAATGCCGTGAAAAGTGTACTGCGATCTGTCAAACTTGGGTACCTTTTGCACTACCGAGGGACCTGAGAGAGACTCGCGAAGAGGAAAAATATCAACGTCATATGCAACCCAGATTCTCCTCTCACGAAACGTCAAATGCAGCCCCCCGTTTTTATGGCTGAAAAAGTGAAAAGTATTGTGTTCAAAGTAAACTGTTATTAAAAACCTCAGTCGGTGGAGCAGTTTTTTTCCAAAGTTGCTGATAAATCTAAATAGAAGATTAATTGTTTCTAATGTCTGCTACGTTTGCTGGCATGAAATTTCACTCAAACGGCTATTCATGATTCGATGTGATGCAAACTCAATATTTTTGCTGAGAGGTTCATGTGAGGATTTGAACAGCATGCGCATAATTGGTATGCGCATGCGCATAATTGATATGCACAAAGTGGAATAAGAAAAAAACTCAGCAATCACAGAAAAAGAAGACCGTCTTCGCGAGTCTCGTCTCAGCGAGGGACCAAATGCAGTACTAGAAGTGGTATCCAATCTGAGCCCGAGTGTGACGGACCTGGTAGTACCCATGAATGTCACAAATTTTCTCTCTCCCATCGGTATTAAAGAGTCTAAATTATAAAGAGACGAAATCTGATCATATTCAAAATAAATCAGCTAGCAACTGTGCCAAATCTATTACGCAGCACTGCCAATGTTGAATCCCACGCTAAAAGTGAGTCACAGGTTTTATGTGTTGAATTTTCACAGGTTTGGGTAACGAATGAAAAATTGACTGAATGTGTGGAAAACCAATGTAATGAGTAGAGCATTCTTTATGCAAAGCATGAAAATTGCAACCGACACTCAAGTATTCAGAAAATATGCTACTTCAGAAGAAGCAAAATTTTCGTGGGCGGTAACATTTTTGTGTGAGCCGTTTTCAGCTTGTGTGAAAAAGTGTTTGACAAGTCTCCTGCTCGATTGGAATGACATTGACAGTAAACTTGGAATTCCAATTGGAACATTTCGCTTCTTTGCTTACAGTTTCTTTAATCGGTATCATGCAGTTCTATATAAGGTACCGTGGGGTAAGTGGATACAGAAAAATCAAGAGTCAACTTCATTGTTATGTACAGCTAATATGAATAATGTAATTAAAACTTTTTCTGTGGATATCAAACGAGGGACTAATCCAGCTTTTTACGCTAGACATGCCATAACTTTTGAATCACCCCTATTTGACGGTTTTTAAATACACTATATTTTTTATAGTTGGATCGTAGCAATCTTTGTGTTGAAGTATTTTTTTTTCATGTTGACGAACAACAAATATATTCGTGTTTCCAGGATACCGAATCCCAAAAAAGTTTCATATTTTAAATCCTTGTTATATTTTGTTGTTTTCTCTAATGCTAGTTTTATTTATTTTAGGAGGATTAAACTGTTGCAAAATTCATAAACTGAAAATGAATTTCAAAATACAAAATCACGTCTGAATCTGAATGTATGCCAGTGTTTCCGATTAATCTACCAGAACAAACTGATTTGTTGTTGATCGATTTGTCATTGATTGTCACGATTTCATTCAATATCATGGGGGATAGGTAGGGCAAATGCTCCCCTAGTGGAGGTAGCTCCAATAGTGGAGGTAGTGTGTTTTGACATGTTTCGCACTTTTTTATGGCTATGTGATATTTTTCTATGATGTACGATGTGAAAATGATACAAGTTATCGAAAAATATTCATGAAATTTAACCATAAACCTATTTTAAACAATTATTTTGCTTAAATTTTTTGCTCCTTTGCACCTATAGTGGTGCATCAGTACCCATAGTGGAGGGTCCCATAAGAAATCAATGGTTTGCGCCACTAAAGGAACCATTCTTAAAACATACCTCAACTAAAGGAACAGTGTTCCTATTGTTGGTGCAAGGCTTTTTGCAGGGAAATTTCAAATGAATCGTGATTTTTATACATTTGAATGATAGAAGGATTTGAGATCTAGCGATTGATACGCTAAAATCATATAATTTTTGATTTTATCACCATGTTTTAGCAGTTTTCGCTTAGGTGCACCACTAATGGTACATTTGCCCTAGATGAGAGTAAATGACAAGTCCTACGTTATTCGCAGCTGCGTAAGGTACTGGTTGCTCTACCGTTACCAATAGAGCAAAAATGTTATATGGGTTTGTGTTGGTCAAGCAAGTTTGTGGGATAGAAATACCTGTTAGAATCAGGGAGAGCTTTCTGGGCGAGCTGGCGAGCCTAGCAAAAGCGCGCGGAAGTTTGTGCTCTGGGTTAAGCCATTTGACAAAGCAGACTAAGGTTGTAACTTGGGACATGAGGACGTACACTGTGGCACGCTATGCCTGAACCAGACGATTATAAAAATCGAATGTACATTTGGTTTTTTCTCGCTAGAGATCAGATTTTGCTCTATAATTTCATAATCGGAAGGTTTTAAAATATTCAATCGGTGAAATTTTTTCCATACATTTTGTATGGGCAGAAATTCGTCGAAAGCGGGGTTTTCAAGGGTTTTAGTATAAAAAATAGCTAAAAAATGGAAAAAAAAATCAAAATTTCACCGATGGAATATTTTAAAACCTTCCGATTATGAAAATATAAATCAATTACTTAACACTAGCAAGAAGAAACCCAATGTACATTCGATTTTTATAATCGTCTGGTTCAGACATAGCGTGTGTGGCTTTTCGTAGACCTTAGAAATTAGTAATTTATTCATTTATTTATTGATGCATGGGAGAATTGTCTTCCTTTACTAAGAAACTTCATTAGTGAAAGTAGCTAGCTTTTCAAAGCTCTTAGTTTGTTGCGGTATCAAGCAAGTATTTGTATATATCTTAATGTATTATTTCGATACCCGATGATTAAAAATAAAGGGAAATCCTGCGGTATACAAATCGACTACCAGCTCGAAGCGTATTGTTTCTATATGAAAGTGTGCAATTTTCACTTCTGTAAATTATCCAGAATCCTAATATGATCAGCTTTTCAAAAACATCGATTATCGCAAACGAATGGCCGACGAACAGTAATAGGTAGGATAATTTCAGTATTTTGACGTAATGTGACCATGTTGATGTAACTTTGCGTATTCAAATCAATCCCGTCATCCAAATAGTTTGAAATTCGCTCACACCCAGGCTATCGACATGATGGAGACACCATCTTCTATGGTGACAGAGGGCTCGATTGGCTTGTCAGATATATCGGGCCCGGGACATCCTGTCTACTGCAAATCGCTGCAGTTGATGTCCATTGCCTGCTCACACCAGAAGAAAGGTTGTGACTCTTAATCAAAATCAAAAAAATGCTAGTTACTAATACCAAGAACGAGAGTAATATCATCCTTACTATACATAATTACTCCACATTTGTTTTTAAAACAGATATTTTTTTATTGGTGATCCACTTATTCCATCATGGTGGGACAAGTGGATCATTTGGTGCAACATTTTAAGTCCCTCATACTCAATACATAACAATCAGAAAAATCAAAACAAATGACGATACCAGCTTTTTACGCTGGCTATAAATCAACAAGGGGTGATTTAATTTTGACATTTCTTGCCTATAGATTTTATAGCAAGGTCTTAGTAGGCAATGATTCCATATTGTTGATCGAACTGTCAATAATTTTCTCTTGATGATGTGTGCATCTACAACATCTTCGTATTAAATTTTATATTTTTAACCATTTTCTTATAATTTTTATTTATTTTGTACAATTTTAGGCAACCAATAATAAATAAAATAAAATAAAAAAATAAAATAATAAATAATAAATTACTTACCTTTTCAATTAGCTCGACGCAGGCTAGCAAATCCATACCAAAATCAATGAAAGCCCAATTAATGCCCTCCTTTTTGTATTCCTCTTGTTCCAGTACAAACATGTGATGATTGAAGAATTGTTGTAATTTCTCGTTGGTGAAATTAATACACAGCTGCTCGAATCCATTAAACTAAAATAAAAAGTAAAAAGAAACACACACATGTATATATATTATATATATATATATATATATATATATATATATATATATATATATATATATATATATATATATATATATATATATATAATGTTTTTTTTATTGGGATTTCGTTATCAGAGCTGGTTATAGGGTCCTAAAATGTTTAACGAAATCTTGTTTTCATTTCATAACACGAAAGAGCATGTAACTACTTTAGCATTTTTTCCCGCTCAAATAACGGATATATCATATTAGAACTTTAATTTAAAAATTGGATCCATAAATGAACCTTGACACTTGAGATCATGTTTGACGTTCGCTTAGTCGACAAAAATACCACAGGGGTTCAACTTTTTAACACCGGGGTTGTTCCTTTCTGACATTTCGGAAGGGACACGGAAAACAAAATACACCCAAAATTTGAGTTTAAACCAAGGGGTGTGACAAAATTAAAAAAAAAATTAAAAATGTTTTTTGGACTTAAACCATCGGAAAACATTAGAAAATCGAGTAAACATATGTTTTTGACCTAAACTTTAGCGTTTGGCACTAAAATTGAGACAGGGACCCTATTGAGATTGAAAATCGCGAACGCTATGAGAACTTTTGAGAAGTTTTATTTAAATGCCACTGTACTGGACGATGTGCAAACATAAAAGGGGCACGCTATGTCTGAATCAGACGATTATAAAAATCGAATGTACATCGGATTTTTTCTCGCTGGAGATCAGTATTTGGTCTAGATTTTCATAATCGGAAGGTTTTAAAATATTCTATCGGTGAAATTTTTTCCATACATTTAGTATTGGCTGAAATGCGTCGAAAACGAGATTTTCAAGGGATTTAGTATAAAAAATGGCTAAAAAGTGGAAAAAATCAAAATTTCATCGATGGAATATTTTAAAACTTTCCGATTATTAAAATATAACCCAAATACTAAACTCTAGCGAGAAAAAATCCGATGTACATTCGATTTTTATAATCGTCTGGTTCAGACATAGCGTGAGGGAAAGAACAATGGATTACCAAAAAAAAATCTAAAATTAGTGATGCATAGCAAAAACCTACTCAAAAATTATGTAGGAAAATGTCATGTTAAGGTCGCCTCGTACCGTTCTATGTCACCATTTACCGTGCACACTAGTGCACCATTCACCGTGCGTATAGTTTTCGTCATGATTTTATTTCGTATCTTGAAGAAACGCTGTTGATGGAAAAACTATGTTGCTAGTAGTGTTTAAGAGTATTCAAATCTTCATTTACAATAGAAACCATAAAAAGTTTAAAAATTGGCTTAATCATTATTTTTTCACTAAAATCGTTATAGGAGGTTTGACTGTATTATCCAAACCATTCCATATTCACTCAAAAATTAAATATGAAGTAGTTTAATTACGACATAAGAATAAATCTAATATTACCGAATAATTTCATGCCTTTTACCCTAATGCACGGTAATAGGAACCATATATATTGAAAAGGGTCCATTCACCGTGCATTTGGGTTTCGACTGAGACACAATAAAAATTCTAATTTGCATAAAATCTCACTGCTCATTAGAGTGGTTCAAAAAATCGTTTTTGCTCCACACCGCTAATTCGATTCAACGTCAAATTCTGAGTGTCCTCCCAAAATTTGAGCTCATTTGGATGAAAACTGAGACTGCACAACCCTTTAAAGTTTACATGGGAATTACTATTGGAAAAGCAACCAATTTATTCAATCGGTCATAGTGTTTGCCCAAGTGCTCTTGGCGATTACAACTACGTTGATACTGTGAGATACATCCATCAGCTACAACTTTGCCGAAGACCGTTTTTACATCGGACGACCCAGTAATTTGTTATTGATTTTTTAATGAGTTGTAAAACTTTGGCTATAATTATTGGACTGCTCTGCAGGCATCACTGGATATATGCAGTGAAACATACACTGATAGAAAAATAATAGTATGTTTAAACATACAACCATTCTTATCATTACTATGCCGTAAAATGATAACCATAACCATAAAAATGGTTAGGTGTATCGAAAAATTGTGACGACAACTACGAATCCGCGACAATTTAAATAGTAATCTTTACCATACAACGTAGTTGGCCAAAATGTTCTGGAAGACATTCTTGCTGTGGTTTCTAAAACGTCCATACCTACAACCATGTACCTAACTACATAAACTTTTTCAACTGTAGATTACAATAGATTTAATCCCGAATACATATTTGGTTTACGACAGCCCTACGATATTGCATCGGTAAGTAAATGCGCACTAAATGCAAGAACTGTGGTAACTAATTTCTGATCGTTTTCGCAGGTTCTGTTTGTTCACAAACTGAACATGGCTGACTTGCAGGACTAAATCGAGTCGCAGTGCTCCGGCGGAATCAAGAGCACGCTGAGATATGTTCAACCCGGAAGATGGTCCCGTGATAATCACTGATAGTTCCAGCAAAATGTTCGGCAACTACGAATGGGTTGACGTGATGATCTTCCCCCCGAACGGGTGAAACGACATTTCCCCGATCGGCATTAACTCCTTTTGCAGAAACAGCTGAGCAATCGAAATTAACATACCCCGTCCGGTCCATTTTTGTCGAACGAGGACGACGACAGCACCATCAATCTAACCGGGGACATTGCCAAGCGGAGTGTGCCTTCACGCGGAGTATCGCCGCAGCTGTCCAGGTAAAATAGGATTCAGCCAATATCGCTATTTTGCATAAAAATAAATGAAAACAACAAAATATGGTTCTTTTTCCTTCATGCTGACAGTTCAAAACAAACAATCAATCTACCATATGACAACAACAACCATGGGCAATTTTACCATAACCCTATGTTCATTTTGAATATGGACATGGTAAATTTCACCACGCTCAACTATGGTTGTCAAAACATAGTAAAACTCACAACGGATTAGTTTTTCCAAAAATGTTCCATGTTCCGTTGAAATCAAGTGGTAAAATATTTTTAACTACACCCTCGATATGGTTGCTGGTACTATGTTAATTTTATCAGTGTAGTAGCCATGATTTGTGCGTGCTATCTTTCGCGCCAGGTGCAGCAATGTTGCCTGTTCAGAAGTTAAATGAGCACTGCTGAAGAATTTGTGACTGGATATAAATCAATAACTAATTACTGAGGCGTCCGATTTGAAAACGGTCTTCGGCAAAGTTGTAGCTGATGAATGTATCTCATAGTATCAACGTAGCTCTAATCCCCAAGAGCACGTGGGCAAACACTATGACCGATTGAATGAATTGGTTGCTTTTCCCATAGGAATTCCCATATAAACTTTGAAGGGCTTGTGCAGTCACAGTTTTCATCCAAATGAGCTCAAATTTTGGGAGGACACTCAGAATTTGATCTAGAATCGAATGAGCGGTGTGGAGCAAAAACGATTTTTTGAACCACTCTACTGCTCATACGATAAAATACATTTTACTAATAGTATCCACAGTGAAAACCTGTTGAAATTTTGAAAAATTTCATACTCTAACGTTAAAATGAAAAATGTGAATTATTGGCGTATCTACTAAGAGTATTGAAAAATCTCATTATCAAACAGAATTTATATGATTTTGACTACATAAACTAGGTTTTTCAAAATGTTGTATGACAAAAACTACTTCATTTCATCAGTTTTATCTTATTTTGCTGACAAAAGAATAATTTGTGAAAATTGTATGAATATTCTGGTGAAACGCTCGATAAGTTCTTGTTGAGGTCGAAGACAATGGCCAACAAATGTCAGTTCGGGTCGACTGAACGTGAGAGTAAAGATGCTGCTGTGATTGATAAAGTGGTGTTGACCTGGGAGGGAGAAACTAAAGAGTCTAAATTATAAAGAGACGAAATCTGATCATATTCAAAAAAATCAGCTAGCAACTGTGCCAAATCTATTACGCAGCACTGCCAATGTTGAATCCCACGCTAAAAGTGAGTCACAGGTTTTATGTGTTGAATTTTCACAGGTTTGGGTAACGAATGTAAAATTGACTGAATGTGTGGAAAACCAATGTAATGAGTAGAGCATTCTTTATGCAAAGCATGAAAATTGCAACCGACACTCAAGTATTCAGAAAATATGCTACTTCAGAAGAAGCAAAATTTTCGTGGGCGGTAACATTTTTGTGTGAGCCGTTTTCAGCTTGTGTGAAAAAGTGTTTGACAAGTCTCCTGCTCGATTGGAATGACATTGACAGTAAACTTGGAATTCCAATTGGAACATTTCGCTTCTTTGCTTATAGTTTCTTTAGGAGAAACCAATGCAAAATTTCTCTACGTTACAGTGAGCCGAGATTTTGCTTACGTTTTTTCTCTTTACTAATACATAGCTGTTGCTTCTTCTTCCACACCTTAGTATATATTCTCATTGAATTGTATCCAATTTTGTGTGTTGTATCGGTGCCTCCCTCCCAGGTATAGGCCAGGGGAAGTGGTTCACCTAGAGTGAATTTATGTCAAAGAAAAAGTAGATTTTGTATGAGATTTGACAGAAAAATGAATGACAAGTTCATCCACTTCTCCTGGCCTATTCACGGAGAAAACGAAGTACTCAAAAATAAGTTTTTTTAAACTCAAAATTAAGTAAAGCCAGTCGAACTCATGAAATGGGTGATTTTCATTCTGTCAGATACGTACTTTTTACCCAAACTTTGAGTTGCCAACGAAAACCCAAATTTGAGTTAAAAAATACTTGTTCAACTTATTCACCAACAAATTTTCATATTTGAACATTCTGAGCAATATTTGCATATTTGTACTTCTTGAGCAAAACTATAATTACGGAATCACTAGAATTGGCACACAACAACTATTTATAATTTCCTCATAAACCCTGTTTCACCTTTAGTCACATAAATTTATAAATCGATCATTAAATTACCAAACACTCAAAAAACAAAAAGTTGAGTTAAAATAACTCAACGTGTGGCATTGAAGCTGCGTACTGCCCGTTTAGTAGTTTAAACTCAATTTTGGATGAAAAAATGTGACAGCCATATTGCAATGCCAACAATGTTCATTCCAGACTAGACGTCGTTGGTGTAAGACGTAGTTAAGATTTGTTATTGTGTTTTTTAATTATATAATATCAATATGCTTCGCTGTTATTCCTGAAGCTGTTTCATATGGAACTCCTGCAACTGAGCTGTAAATATTCCGAGATCCGGATTTACTAAAGGTAAACATCTTTGAACTATTCCCCACCGATGAAATCGGTGAGCAAAATGTTAATTGGTCTCTTTTTTCAGGAATTCAGTTATCGATTGGTTTGATGCACGATTGCCGGAATCGAAAAATGCCTGATCCCGATAAACTTAATGTTCCCTGCTCCCGATAGCTACTACCCTGTTCGAAGCACTGTTTGCCGCTTCCGCCACCCAACATTCACGATTCCTGGAACCGAGCAGCTGGTTATTGTTACTGAAAAAAAAATCCGCGCTACTCCCGACAGTAGCCACTCCGTCCCGACTTTGGCTCCATTGACCGTTCCAGATGCCCTTCAGGGTTTGATAAAGGCGGATATGAAGGTTAGTGATTTCTTCTGGTCCCGAGAAAAAAAAAAAAAACAAATCCTCTTCTGTTTAAAGGTGTCGAGCTTTCCAATGGCGTTCCCAGTACATGATTGCCGGCCCCAGTTGGTTGCTATATGTGTTTTCACCCGATCCAAATTGTTTCCTGCACCGATGACGTCGTTCCTGCCGCCCACGCTATTGGCTATGCAAACCAATTCAAAATCAATATATTTTTTATGTGTTTCCTAATGCATCCTAATAATATTTGTTTTAGTAATATTTTAGATGCAATTTCATTGCATTGATTCCTTCCGTAAATTAAAGAAAATAAATTATTTTATTAGTCAAGTTGAATTCAGTTTATTTTTATTGATTACAAAAACATATCGTATGCGTTTTGCATTTTTGACTTATTTTTGAATCGATTAAAAATACCTATTTTTGAGTTTTGTTATCCGAGGTAGCATTAAGTAAAAATCACCCACTGAGGTAATTCGATGCGATAACCTAAATTTGAGTACAATGCTATTTACTCAAATTTGGGGTAACGCACAAAGGTGCCAAGTTGGGTAGAAAGAACCCAAATTTGAGTACTTCGTTTTCTCCGTGTTGACTTCGCAGCACCAATCTGGAGTTCGCCAGTTGGACTTCCGAAGCGAAGTTTTGAACGAACTAAAGTGGGGGCCACAATGGTCCGTCAGCTTCGACTTCGACTTCAGCGTTAACGCATCCGTCAATGTACTAAAAACGTTGACGGATGCGTTAATGCAACACATGCGCACAATACTGCGTTGCGTCGTGCGTTGTTATTATTGTTGAATTGCGTCATTCTCATCGTAGTCTTGTTTACCTACATCAAGTTGTGATCAATTTTTCCTCGGAGTTGAACTTTTGTGTGATGTTGACTGCATTTCTAGCGGAATCCGAAGTTTTGCCATTTTTTTTTTGTTTTGAATCTTCCGTCACGCGTTGGCTGCTGCGTCAACTTTGAAGATTTTCAAAGTTTAGCACAGCGTCAGCGTTTTTAGTACATGCGTGCGTTAGACGCAACGCATCATTGTGGGGTGCTGCATTGAATATCATTACTTTAAACTTAAGCTATCAGTACACACTTTGCCAAATGTGCAAATTTTTGCCAAATTTTGACAAATTTGTTTGTCATATGTGTACTGACCAAATATATTTGCACAAACATTGATGTGCAAATATTTGTCTAACTTTGTAATAGCCAATACTTGAAGATATGAGGAAATATATATTGTAAAAGTATGCCAAAACAAGTTTTATTTGGTCAACTTTGCAACTCCGTTCAGTTCTCGAGTGGCAAACATGGACAAATAAGAGTTTGTCAAATGTTTGTCCACCGTGTACTGACCTTTGGAAAACAATAGTCAAACGGCAAACGTTAGGCAAACGTCTGAAACGTCAAATAGCCAAATATTTGCACACTTGACAAAGTGTGTACTGATAGCTTTAGCTGTCAGTTAAAGCTGACGGTGAAGTCGACGCTAACGGACCATTGTGGCCGCAGCTTAACTGTCATTGCTCTGCCGGCTCGGCTTTTATCTCGACTGTTTTTGAAAACAGTCCAACATCACGTCGACGGAAGAAGTTTCACCACAACGGAGGATTTGTCAGTTCGAGCGCGCCAAAATCCTTCCGATTGAAAATGTGTTGGCGGTGCTTAAGGTGCAACTGTTTGCTATCCATAAATGATTATCAATTTTGCAGTTTTCGGGGTGTGATATCGGTTCTACCAGACAGAGATGAACATGCCTGTTGCTAGCAAGCATATGATCCGATAGATCACCGAATGACCGATATGATATAAAATAGAAATATTTTCTTTTCAACGATAGTTTGAACATAGATTGTTCATGGATGCCACGATGAGTCTATCGTGTGTTACCTTAAGTTCGTTGATAAAGAAGAGGAAAATGAGCGAAGTTCTCTTTCTGAATTTTATCGGGATGCACAATAATGTTGGCCCCACCAGATCTTCGGCGAAACATTCTAGAGTAATCGAATATCAATCTGGATGATTTGACCAAGCTGGTAAACTCTCATTTGTTCATTCACAACAAGTGCATGAGCTGAACCAACATCCCCACAGTAACGTTATGAGTATTACCGGCGGAGGGAGACTTGTGAACAAAATCAATTAGAAGTAACAGAATGATGGCCCACATCAACGAAAATTCAATTTTTGCCAATGAACAGTTCGGATTCCGCCATGGACATTCGACCACTCATCAACTCTTACGTGTAACAAATTTGATCCGTTCCAACAAATCTGAAGGCTATTCTACTGGTCTTGCTCTTCTAGACATAGAAAAAGCATTCGACAGTGTTTGGCATGAAGGTTTGATCGTAAAATTAAAAAACTTCAATTTTCCAACATACATTGTTAGAATAATTCAAAGTTATCTGTCAAATCGTACACTTCAGGTTAATTATCAGAACTCCAAATCTGAAAGACTTCCTGTAAGAGCTGGTGTTCCCCAAGGCAGCATTTTGGGACCAATATTATACAATATTTTCACATCTGACTTACCTGAGTCTGGGAGGGAGGCACCGATATTACACACGAAATATGACACAAAGTTATTTCGAACTGCAAGAAAACTCCAGCTCGGCAACGACAATCAAGGTAGACTTGATGAAAATCGCTAGTTTTCTTTCAATGTGTTCCTTCGATTGTTCTGGACAAACATGGAAAAAGGGCCAAAGTTTTCTATGCATTTCATTCTCGTTTTTATTGGAAAAAGTAAAATGATGCGTATTTGAATGCTTTATATTCAATCAGAATAAAAGGTGCTATTGCGACATTACTTTTGAATAAGCATGAAAAGCTTTTCAAACGATTTTTTGTCACATTTGATAAAATGCAAAAATATATTTTAATCAATTACGCGCCTTTATTATGTATGTCCATTGTTTTAGATCTGGGCTCACAGTGACAGTTCGTGACAGCAGAATCTCGGCTCGCCTTGACGTACATAAATTTCGTATCGGTTTCTCCCTCCCAGCTGAAAACCAATGCCACAAACGAGTTTGGAGGAGGAACTAACAGAAAGTTTAAACAACAATCAAGTGTCTAAGCAGTCACATCAATATCACTAGCAAGAACAACATCAATAACAACTACGTCAGACTATCAATGGACCTGAAAAGCAACAGCATTGGCAAGAATCAAATCAACCCCATCCGGAAAATGGTAATAATGCCATCGCTGCCCTATTTGCTGAACGTCGACCAAAGTTTTCCAAATTCAAATGCACTGCCCATAACTGCATATTTGCCACATTCGACATTTTGGACAATTTCGAGTTAATACCGGGGAGAGTCATCAAATGATAAATACTTTCGAACCACTTACTGAAATATTTGAGATTGTTCTAGTAAATTCCAAGTGTTTTGTCACATAGTAAATTGTAATCGCATAACAGTCGTATTGAGATTATAAATGAGCCCCTTAATGTAGTAACAATGAAATTTCTATCAGAATTATTTTCTGACTATTCACCCAGTGCGTGATATGAGTTGTACAAAATTCCAGCCTCAAATAAGCACTTTTGAGTTCTTGGTAATTTTTATATTCCATTTACTCAATGCCTACTTTTGTCGAATGTTACAAATATGCAGTTATGGGCAGTGCAGCAGCTCAACTAAAAATTAATTTAATTTAATTAATTACGCTCTGGTTGGAGTACCTTAGGAAACAAACGGTGTTGGAGGCAGGATTGGTCTGCATACGACTTAGAGCAGACTTATCAAGAAAAAGCAGCCGAAAAAGCTAGACAAAGGAGAAAACGAAGAAAACAACAGATCTCCCGAGTCAGTTATGAGCAAACCGTAGACAGTAGAGCTAAACCTAAACTACAAGAACGAAATCAGGGCTTGGTTTTAGACAAAGAACTACTGGCGATCGCCAAAGCCAAATTTTCCGGTCCACCATCTACCACCGACCATCCTATTTCCGAACTATCCGTCCCAAAGCCCATCAACTTCAGAAAGGTGAAACTACAAACCCTTATCGGGCGGAAAAGCAGACCCAGCATTTACATCATATAAAAACCCGTTTTTAAGCTCAAACAAAAAAGTGATGAAAAACTGTTTGTCAATGATTTTTTTCAGCACTGCTATTTTTAACGACATGATTCAAAATGCTACGTCCACTAGTTGGGACCCCTCCCTCCCCCTCGTCACACATCGTCATAAATTCGAAAAGACCCCCCTTCCCCCTAAAATGCTACGTCATTTATGGACGACCCCTTACAATCCTTGTTTGGACCCGTGCCTTCGATTTTTCGTTGGACCCGTTGGCGAAAGCTAGCGGTGGTAATCCTTCTTGGACACCGTCTTGGGAAAAAACCTCTCGAAGGTCACGTCTTTTTTGGTTTTTTTCCACTAAACATGTTGCAACTACAAACAAAAGGAAGGGTGAATCTCTGAATTCACCACTTCCTTCCAAAAAAGTGGGATATAAAGTAAGTGCTTCGTCGCAAATGTCAACACCACAGAGGCTGATGGCTTTGGTGCCTTAGGGCTTTGTCTATCTATTTACAGTTAATCCACACACGAATAGTGGCATCGGAGTTGTTCGAATTAGGTGCGACCACGAGGTGGCTGCAAACTGTCCGTCGGGAGTTGAGTCAAGCCCGGAAAGGGCTGAACCACTGGTCCACCGAAAGACGCCTTCGACAGCCGCAGTATTCGACACTGAGTTGCAATCGCAAGTCTTGGTCAGACGTCTCGGCGGTTTGAAGAACCGCAGCATCGTGAAGGCAGAGTACACCAGCGAGCGAGCCACGGCTGCACTGCAGGGTAGTGGGGAATCATGTGCGGAAGGGTGGCATCCATGATGATGGCGGCGGCCAGAACAGCGATTACGGTAGGGGCGCCCCAATAGTGAGTACAAGATGGAAAATTAGCACATAAGTAGAAATTCAAAAGAGAAAAGGAAGGCAGGCAAGCTAGAGTAGGATGAGGCTTAGAGAGAGATAAGAAAATGTCATTTGAATTAAACATGTGCACTTTATTTAGATTTGTGTTGGAGTTCAGTTTGTTTGGTATGCAATCCCTTTGAGCTGATCGAGATTCTCATTCCCTTCTCGACAGTAATTGCAACATTGGCGACCAACTGAAAATCCATAAAATTTAGTACTACCGTTAGCGGATTTTTTGTTTGTGATTTAGCGAATTTGGTTTTGTGCTCTTGATTATCCGGTCTTGATAATCAACAAAATTTTTAGCCCTTACGCATAAGTTAAGATATGGATTACACACACTTGACGGACGAAGAGGTCACGTATGAGTTGGCCCTACGTCATGTAGTTAATTTAGGACCTACCACCCATAGAGGCAATGTTTTTCGTCTCAAGGCACACATGCAGGAGGAGTCCTTGTGAGACAACCAGCCCACAAGCTCATGCCATGTAATAAGTTCACAGTCAAACATTGAGCACTGTGAAACTCAAATACAACAGTTGCACATCAACACGGAAGCGGCTATTCGCACTAACGATAGTGCATCCTTGAATAAAATCCGGACACGTCTCAATCATTATCGCGATCGTTTGCAATTGATCCGCCCTCCGGTCAAGCTGCAGGAAACACATGCTATGTTGTCCATGCATGTTAACGTGCTGTTAAACAAAGTGAACGGTACAAGTGTAGTGAATGGTGTACAAATGGGTGAAAACCACCCCAGCACCGCAACCACCACTGATGTCATCATTTTCGTGTGGACAAGTAAAGGCCCAAACGCAATGATAGCGGAACGGCAACGGAATGCGGAACCGGTTCGCCAGCATGAACTACAATCAGCTTGTCGACTCAGTGTTGATCCAATTTCATTCGTTGTTAGTTCAGTCGAGATGTTGTGATTCATGCTGGCGAAACGGTTCCGCATTCCGTTGCCGTTCCGCTATCATTGCGTTTGGGCCTTAAGAGGACTTTTGTTTTCCAGTTCTTTCCAAGCAGACCACGAAGAGAGACGACAAGCGGATTCAAGACGGCGAAGCAGTTCACTACCTCCTTCCTACCTGACCAAAGAGTATGCAGGATAGAATCAACAGGCAAGAGAACTCCCATCCCAAGAAGCGCTGGAAGTGAGAATCAGGCAGATGCAGGAGAGAGAAGAGCGGATGCGAGAAGAACTGGAGCGGCTGATCCGGCGAGAACGACCAGCACCGGAACGAGCAGACAAGAGAAGGATGCAGAAAGCAGTGCATAACTGGCCATTCATATTCCGAGGCGAGAAGGACACAACCTCACTCAACGTTTTCCTGGATCTGGTGAAGACGTTTGCAAGGTAGGAAGGCATGACACGCTATGTCCGAACCAGACGATTATAAAAATCGGAGAACATTGGCAGCACACCATCGACGAGTTGGCAGAGCAAGTCAATGCGTTGAAAATGAACATAGAGCGGCGAACTACGTGACCAGGTTTTACGCCAAGAAACGGAAGGCAGCCTAGGTTTCCAGACAGGTTCAAACTAATCGAAGCGGACACCCGGTTAAAAAATACAATACAAAAACAATATAACGTATTGAAACAGTACCATTCAATATATTGGAAATACAATACAGTATATTGTAAAATGACAATACAATTACAGTACAATATATTGTTTTGAACAGTTCACTGTATGGTATATGAGATTTTTGCAATATAATGTATGGGTGGTTAAGTATCGTAACAATACAAATATAGATATTTTCTCATACAAACATTTTGAAAATACAATACGATATATTGTTCATGTATTGTCTTGATAAGCAATTCGTGTATTGTTGTACAATACAAAAACAATTCAACAAACTGTATTATGGTTGCATTCGTCGTTACAGCTAATGTCAAGTGACCTCTAAAAAACTACTTTTTTTTACTTTTTGAATATTTTCCACCCAACATTTCTTGCTTTTTGAACTTGTTTTGTTTATTTCTTTCAGCAAAGCTACATAGAAAAAAGCAACAGTTGTTTTACGCGAAAATAGGAATTTGACCAAAATTGTAAGGTATAAAACCAATTAAAAATAATACAATGTTCTGTTACAATATATTATATTGTTTTTGAATTGTATATCCAAACATGAATAATATTGCTTCGACATTCAATTACAATACGCTGTATTGTATCCAATACGTTATATTGTACATTAATGGTTTATTCCATTCACTGAATGATACGTTTTTATCCGGGCAGCCCGCAAGTAATGCGACAACAGATGAGAGACACGCAATTCCCCGTACAACAGCAAAGGTTGCAAGCCGTTCCGTGTCAGCCACGGCAGCCAGAGCAGCAGCAAGAACAGTCGCAAAGGGTGCAGAATTGGCAAACGCGACAATGGAGACCAAGTTTGCTGGAAGAGTCGCAAAACTACAACCAGCGAAACAACTCTCTTCAGCAAGAGCCAACAAGACTGGAAGAACGCCAATCGGAAGAACAGCAGTAAACAGAAACCCAGCAACGAATAGTATTGGTATGCTGGAACTGTGACGAAGAATGCCATAGGTTTATGGATTGTCCGAAGCCGCAAGCGATCCTTTTTTGCTACCGGTGTGGACAAAAAGGCTACTCGTTGCGCAGCTGTTTCACGTGCCGCTCAGGTGCGGTAAACTACCCAGCGGAGAACCAGCAATAGAAGGGAGTAGCTCTCCGGTCAGTATCGAAAACCCCTCCGATATTCCAGATTTTCGAAACCTAAACTCGTTAATCTTCAATCCCAGAAGCGACAATCGACCGCAAGCTGTCATATCTGTGTTGGGGAAGGAGTTAACCGCCTTGCTAGACAGTGGAGCAAACTGCTCTCTGCTAGGTGGAAGTATGGTCAATCTGGCAGAGGAGTACAGACTACAGAGAGGAACCGTCTGTGGCGGGATAAAAACGGTGGACGGCACGAAACGCAAAATCAATAATTTCGTTTATCTTCCCATCGTGTACAATAACCGGAATGAAGTCCTTCCAGTACTGTTAGTACCTTCAATCCCGGACTGCATCATCCTAGGGATGAATTTCTGGGACAAGTTTGGAGTAAAGGCTGTGTGCTGCACAATTGGAGCAAAGCAGGACGAAGAAATCGTCGAGCACCATGAGATGAAGCAACTGACGTTTAAACAAAAGAAGCGGCTGGAGCAAGTGGTCGAGCAGTTTCCAAAAGCAGCAGAGGGCAAGCTAGGACGTACGAAGCTGTATGAGCATCACATCGATGTTGGGCACGCACTACCTCGCAAGCAGCGGCATTACCCCATGTCACCGTACTTTCTGCAGGAGATAAACAGAGAGATCGACCGGATGATTGCCCTCGATTTTATCGAGGAGGCACAGTTCTCTTCATGGAACAACCCGTTGGTTGCCGTCAAAAAGAAGACGGGACAGTATCGCGTCGAGGGCTATCCAATCCCGCAAATCGCAGCAATTACCAACAACCTTCGAAGCAGCAGGTACATTTCGTCGATCGACCTTAAGGATGCCTTCTGGCAGTTGCCACTCCATCGGGATTCATGACAGCGTTCACAGTTCCTTCCAGAGTTCACTTCCAGTTCAAAGTGGTACCGTTTGGACTGTGTACAGCGAGCCAAGCCCTAGCGAGACTCATGACTCATATCTTCGCCGATTTGGAACCGTTGGTATTCCATTATCTGGACGACATTATTATCTGCTCGTAAACCATCGAGGAGCATATCGCTTTGCTGGAAGAAGTGGTCCGCCGGCTGCGACAGGCGAATCTCACGATATCATTGGAGAAGTCCAAGTTTTGCCGAAAGAGCATGAAGTACCTCAGCTATATGATCGACGAACAAGGCTGGTGAGTAGATGAAGAGAAGATCCAAGCAATAGTGCAGTTTCCGACTCCAACCACACGAAAAGAAGTTCAGCGATTCCTTGGCGTTTGCAACTGGTACCGTCGCTTCATCGCCGGATTTTCACAGCTAGCGGCACCGTTGACAAACCTGACGTCTGGCAAGACCAAGTTCCGTTGGAATCCCATCGCTGAAGAAGCTTTCTTCAAGCTAAAGGCAGCTCTGGTCTCGCTAGCGATGCTGGACTATAGCAGACCATTCGCTATAGTGCTGACGCAAGACAGCAACGACGAAGAACATCCGATCAGCTACTTCTCGCAAAAGCTGTCAGCGTCTGAGAGGAAGTATTCGGTCACGGAGTGAGAGTGCCTCGCGGTGATCCGAGCAATAGAAAAGTTCAGAGGATATGTTTAAGGAATTAGATTCATCGTCTATTGTGACCATGCGGCGCTCAGCTACCTAAAATCGATGAAGAATCCGACTGCTTTGATGAGCCGATGGCTGCTGCGGTTGAATGCGTTCGATTTCGAGATTCGGTACAGAAAGGGATCGGTAAACGTAGTTCCGGACGCACTCTCACGAACGGTAGACGAAGCAGTATTCGCGGTAGACCAGGTACAGGATGCGTGATATAGAAAGCTGATTGAGAAAGTGAACAGCGAGGGCGATTTGTTTCCGGACTTCTGCATTGCAAACGACATCCTCTACAAGAACTGTCGCTGCAAGGACGAGGTCGGTGCAGTACACCACAAGTGAAAGCAAGTCGTTCCGAAAGAAGAGAGGTTGCAGCTTCCCAGCAGTGAACCAAAATGTACCGTCAAAAACTGCAGTGAGCGTGACAATCACACATAGACTACCATGACATTCATGCAACAAAAACATTCATGTGATACTGAAATCAAAAGTCATGCGTGACTGTGACTATTTTTTGGTCAGCAATAAATGTATCATGGTTGTAATGAATTACTGTAGTAGACGTTAATCTGTATTATCATAATGTGCCACTCACAATGTGCACCGATTGAAATATGTTTTTCTTTTCATTCTTGTATCAACCAGCCGCACCAGCTTGAGGGCTGTCCATAACTCACGGGTTATTTTTCTATTTTTAGACTACACTTCCTTCGTCGGTCGGTTTTTCGTCTATACAAAAAAAAATATGTGCCGATCGTGATCTTTGGTCAAACAAACTACCCCCGCCCTTCTCCCCCCATGGATGACCACGTTATTTATGGACAGCACCTTGTGCGAGAACGGCTCGAAGCAGAAACCTACGAATAAAGAGGGTAGAAGCAAACCTAAAAAAACCCTGGTGCTCCGTTTGTGCCACTTTTTTGTTGCTTCCAATGAATGCCCTCTCCTCCAATGGACCTATGCACGGGTACACTATTTGACGTTTTAGCGGTGCCATGTTATTTATGTGACCATGGTAATGAGTGAATTCGGCACCGCTCAAACGTCAAATTAGTGAACTCGTGCATCGGTCCAGTTTACGGACAAAGTCGTTTATTAGTACAAATTGCATCACACCCGCACTACGTGATGTGCGAAATCGTTTGACCGACTAGTTTTCTCGCCTAAAATGCTTTTGTTCGCGCTCATCTCAGACGCAGCATTGCTGGTTGCCGCTCAATTGAAGCGTGTGGAGAGAGAGAGAGAGACGCTACCTATTGTGCCATTCATCGACGCACAGTGGCGCATGGCCGGACAAAACCTCAAAAATTCATGTTCTCAAAATCAGTCGTCAATATTTTTTATAGACTTCTGTACTAATGAGCGACAATTTCTCAAAATTTGAGATTGATCTGTTCTGTTTTCGATTTTTGGCAGCATCGTAAGTGTGAGAAAGTCAGCAAAATTGGACTGCTCGAAATTCATCAACTATGATTCACCTAGCAAACTTCAAACAGCTGTATCTCAACGAAATCATAACCGATTTAAGCTCAATAGGTTCCATTTGAAAGCGTAGTTATAAGCCTTAGTTTTGGCTATAGTTATATAGATTTTAACATATAAAGTTGTTGTTTGTAACAAAAATAGTTTCAAACAATCTTTCTCCAAAATTTTGTTGAATTTTCAAAACTTCGTACGTTTTATGTGAAGTGTTTCGGGAAAATGAGTCACTCACTATGAACCAGCAAATCTTCCATACTTTTAAACATGCAATAGTTTTTCTTGCCCCTTTTTGCCCCAAGAGGTGTAAATTTCATTTTCATTTTCCATTATTATTTATCGATTTCATCATTCAAATCTTTATGATCTGTCATAATTCGTTTGAAATTTTAGTGGAATTACTAAATGGAAATTAAATTTGTTCCTCTAGTTCAGGTTTATGCATAAACTTCTGCATTACAACAACAAAAATTGTAGTAAAAGCCTTTTTATACGATTAAATGAAAAAACTTAATTTGGACCAATTTCACTAGAAAATCGAATTTTCAATTTGACTGTTATTTCCAAAGGGATGATATCAGGCATCCAAGATAATCAATAAATTACCATTATCAAGCAATTCGAGACGTATTTGAGGTTTTGTCCGACCTTTGTATGAAGGACCGCCACTGTGCGACGTAGTGGAATATTCCACTGCCAGTCAGCGTGCAGCTTCTTCAGTTGGCGCCAATCCAACATCGCGCCAAACTGCGAAGAGAAGCATGAGCGGGAAATAAATTGTATATTGTGTATTCGTACTGTGTGCCTATATAAGGCGCACCCATTAGCATGTAAAAATTGTAGTCTATTTCGTTTTCCCGCATTTGATATTCTCTTTTGATACAAACTCTGATGTCAATTTCGCCCAACTTCCCCCCTTGCGGTAACCGGGCGCATTTGAGATTGAGTGTGGCAGCAGGGCGCATTTAAAACTGAGTGTGCAGAAGGTCGATAGTAAAGAAGATTCGTGTGAAAGAGCGTAGCAAAACGGCGAAGCTAATGATTGTCAAACCAGAAGGACGAGGTCAAAAGGCGCAATCGCTGCTGTCAAACAGAAGAAGACGAAAAACCGAGCGGCGCAACAATTCTAAATTTTGATGAATGGCGCATGATGGATTTTTATTTATTTTAACATGTTATTCATAATATGTAAATAAATTAAATGTTTTGCTGCAAACGTAATATTGTAACGGATCCTTCAAAAATGCATCATGCGATTAAATTGATCGGAAACATAATATAGAATTGAAATTACATCCGCTGAACTTCAAATCTATTTTTCTGAGAATGTATTAGGCTTCACATTCGCCCTAATTCTGACTCTGTATTGAGTTTATCACCAGAGTATACGACAATCAGACGCTGTTTCTTACTTTGAGAGGACAAAACCTTGAAACTTCTTTGCCTTATTACATTATTTAGGACAGTAATAAAAATATGAAAAAAAAAAATGTCCTAGATAGCGAAGTTATGTCAGAATATACAACAGTAATCAGAAATTACATTCACTTACAAAAACAATGGAAATAACGCTTATGGATGCTATATTGCGAATCTTTACTTTAATCCGCAGACTGTCCAACAAGTTGCGCGCCGGTGGCCCATGCGCCGAGTTGTGCGCCAGCCAAAAAGTAAATAAAGAAATGTCAAAATATCCCGCCGAGGAAGTGAATCACTTTTAGGGCTTCAGTCCTGAACTGGACAGCGAGCATAATTGTTTAATCGATAAAAAACAGATGGAATAAAAATGTTCGTACCTTCTTGTTTTCAAGTAGCAAGCGTTTCAAATCGTTCTGATTGATCACAACTCGGCGCATGAGCGATCGGCGCGCAACTTTTTCGAGGGTCTGCGGTTTTCAGAAAAGATTCGCAAAGTGCCCAACTAGTACCAGACCCTGGCGCGTAACACAAGAAGCAAAGAGAAAGTGATCGAAATGCTAAAAATTCTCGAGAAGCATAATAATTGTTTTATCGATACAACTTATACGGAATAAAATTGTTCGTACCTTCTTGTGATCAAGTTGCAAACGATTGAAATAGTTTTGACCGACCTACAACTCGGCGCTTAATCGATCGGCGCGCAACTTATTTGGTGGTCTGCGGTGGTCACGAGAAGCTCAATATTCAGAGGCGACCGAAATTTTTCAGAGTCTGGAAGAAAATCAGGCGGGGGTGTGCTCGTTGCTCTTTCAACTGATTTTAATTCTGAAATTATGATTAGGCAAAATTTTAAAGAATTCGAACATGTCTGGATAAAGTCACACATAGCAGGTAAAACACATGTTTGCATCAGTGTATTTTCCACCTGACTATGCGCAATTTTAAGCCCGCAGTTCACTTTACACCCACATTCAACAAGCTTTATTTGGTGCGATAAACGGCGCTTCTTGACGTTGTATCTCGCTTTCAAATATTTTTTGTCCTGTTGCGTTTTTTGGCGAATTCCTCAACTGTCCAACTGGTCGCCGTCGGCCTAATTTCTGCACTCATCCTCGGAACTATCAGAAATACCATAACTTTTCAAATAATCAAGAGCAGACATTATCGCGACTTTTAATGTGGGCACTAAGCTGTCAAAACAACAGTAATTCACATGTGAAGACCGATGCAGCATAGTAATGATACTTTCCCAAGTAACAATGATTGTTGAATAACAGCTTATTCAGCTAAAATGCGGTTTATACAGCCTCTTTTCAGCAGAATAAAATGTTAGGGGTCTATTTTATAAGTCGAGTCGATCAAAATGACTCGACTGGAGTCACTGTCGACCAAAAAATTCGCTCGACTCAGCTCTGTCACTCGAGTTTTTCGACAGTTGTCACTCTATGTGACTGGATTACTATGGGAGTCGACGGGTGACATCTGAAATATGCATGCTTGCTTTGATCGACAATGAATACAGACGAGTCACATGAATCTGCTCGATTTATAAAATAGGCCCCTTATTCAGCTACCAATGTTACCTGTTTTTGTTTATTTCTTTATTATGCTACGTTCAGAATAGAGCTGATATATAACGTAATATAGGCTCCAGGTTCGTCCCACTCGGGCTCAGATTGGGTACCACTTCTAGTACTGCATCTGGTCCCTCGGTAGTGCAAAAGGTACCCAAGTTTGACAGATCGCAGTACATTTTTCACGGCATTCTAGATTACCTTATGAGCCAAAAAATTTTGGGCAACTCCAAGGGACATGGAGGTCTTTAATGTGTCTTTGTAGGCTCCCTTGTTATCAGAAACCTTACATCTAGTCACAGACAAACAGACCTCACACTCTCATAATTCAGAGTCTATGAATGGAGAGTTGCGCGAAGAGTGAAACCAAATCTACCTATCGAAATGTCAAACCGTCTACCTATCGAGCAGACCAGCAAAACAGATAGGGGCTGTTTTCGAAGACGAAGAAGAACAACCATTCAAAGAAGTCTCTTCGCGCAACTCTCCATTCATAGACTCTGTCATCATTGTCCATCGACCACCTTTCTAACTGTCAATACAAAAATATGGTAGGTGGCCAATCCGCCACCCGCAGCGCTCGCATAGTTTTTCTTTGTGTTTGACGTTTACACACTACCGCTATCTGTTGGCCTGTCGGCCAAACACACCGATTTTAGTATTGGGCGTGCATGTCCTCGTGACTATGATTTTGATCGAGATTTGTTCTAAGTGTTACGTCTGTTTGTCTGTGATCTAGTTTTCACTGGAAATAAAAAGTATGGCGTTTGATATAAAGATAGCCTATATTACGTAATATCAGCTCTAGTCTGAACGTAGCATTATACTACGTTCAGACTAGAGCTGATATTACGTAATATAGGCTATCTTGATACCAAACGTCATACTTCTAATTTCCAGTGAAAACTAGATGTAAAATTTCTGATCAAAAGAGCCTATATTACGTAATATCAGCTGTATGCTACGCCTGTATTACGTTATATCAGTTCTAGCCTTAAAGTATCATTAGTCTGAACGTAGCAAAATTTTTTTCATACATGCTTTTGTATACTTACATCAAAAATTTCGAAACCCGCGATATCCAGTACACCAATAAACTGAGCACGTTTTTGTTTCGTATCTAAGGTTTCGTTACATTTTTTCACCAACCATTTAAACAAACGATCAAAAATACCCTTGCAAAGGGCACCAACGGCATTGGAAACCTGATCTTTGTTTTGTCCCTTCGTAACGTATTCGGTACCGACTTTTATCCTTGGTTTCAGCAAGTTCTTATATAGATCATCTGTAACGCATCCCAATAGCTTAGCAACTCGATCTCCTTCATCCGTTCCATCAGCTTCTGCTTGTTCTTCTCGTCCCTTCTGTTTAAATTTCATGCCTCCCATGTGCATAACAGCAGCAGTTATTTTGTAGATGTTGTCTTTTTCATCTTGAGTAAATCCTAATACATCAAAGGCAACCTGTAAATTGAATAGCAAAAAGATATTTCTCGATTACTTTTTCAAATCGACGTAAATAACTTTCATACGGTTTTGAGAAAATTATATAAGAATCACAACCTGTCTTCTAAAACTGTTTTAAAATGAATCACCTTTTTACCATATTTTCGTCGTGTACATCGCTTAAATTTTGTATACAATCAGCTCGTCTGCATTCTGAATTGGTTGTGTAGGGAAAGGTTTACACACTTAGATTAAATTACTGGGGTCGGTAAAATTTTACTGGGTTTTGGAACTACCGAAAAAGTCAGTAAAATGAAAACTGTCGCCACGCGTAATTGAAAAGCGAATTTCACCATGTTTTATTTTTTATCGAAGGCTGATACAAATATTAATTTTCTTTTATGTCACCCCCCCTTCAAAAATCAGAAAATTTTTTTTGACATCAGTTAGGTTTTTTTAATTTTTAGAGTAAAAACTAGGTAAAATAATGATCCAGATGACGATTGGAAAAAGTTTAACAACTATCGTTAAAAATAAAAATTCGAAAAAAAAACTTTTGTTTTCATTTTTTTTTTTGATCCTTATTTATTTTTATCCCCCCCCCCCCCTCGTACCTTCCAAGTGGTCTCGGAAGGTCTCGGACATAAAAGAAAATTAATATTTGTATCGGCCTAATTTCAGTAAAAAATCTGTTTTTCGATTTCTGACATTTTTTTTTTAGTTTACTGACTTTTTCGGTAGTTCAAAAACCCAGTTATTTTAACTCGGCGACAATTTGTACTCTTCGTTCAACTTTGGTTTTATTTTCAGCCTTTAGCTCTTTTAGCATCAATGCAGAAGTACTAATGACGCCTTATGAATGTTCCTCCAAGTTATGGATAAACTAAGGGTCATTTTTCAGAACAAAATATGATTAAAAAACATGGTGATGTTTGAAGAATATAGTTGTTTTATAGAATACACCTCAAAATACCCGATTACGAAAAAGTGTCGATTTCGATTGAAATTTCAAACGATGTCCATCCCACAGATATGGATCAGTGCACTCAAAAAAATCTAAACGTCATTGCTACGTGAAAAATCACGTAGATCATTCCAAATTCATTTTACCCCCACTTCACCTGACTAAGATAAAGATCACTAAACCATTCATAACCACCAAATAGTGTCTCGGTCATTTTTACTGAGGTTACCTATCGCGCTTACTTGAAATTCACGTAGGTGCCTAAGTTCATTTTGACATCTGCATATTGTACGTACATTCGGTGTTGAGCTCAAATCCTAAGATGGCGCCTGCTTGATTTTAGAAGAACTTCAGAAGCTGCTGCTGCTTTAAACGCTGTGTAAGATTGATTTCAAGGTGAATATGCTTTGAATACCGAAGAATCCCTGCATTACTTCATATCTTACACCTGATTTATAACCTCTATCAATTATAGCACGCGAACGCTACAACAAGACAGACCAAACTCACAAAATTGGAGAAACAGCATTCAAAATTCTCAGATTGACAATAAAAAATATCACAATCTTTTAAGGCTCAAGAATCCATCATTCAATCATCAGCAATCATTTCCAACCAAAAACCAGTTTTTTTGCTCAAATTTGAAGCAATCCTCATGAAAATCTATCATTGCATTACAGGTTGCAAGTGTAATGCAATGATAGATTTTCATGAACATTGCTTTGATTTTAAACAAAAAAACTGGTTTTGAAAATTTGTAAAACGATGATGGTTATTTTCCTCTTAAGTTTGTTTACATTTTCCAATTTGGAATTAGTTTTCTTCCAAAGCCTATAAGAAATAAGATTGGTCTTTATCACAGTTAAATTTAATGCCAAACCATCTAGGTCCTATTGAAACGCTTCGCAAAGGCTACCGGAAAATCCACGTAGCTCTTACGTAAAGCGCCGGTGGAATGGACGAAGTTCAAAAGTTCATGCGTTCATTTTGGGCTACCTATGATTCACGTAAGAGCTACGCGCAAAGTGCGATGGAAAAAAATCACGTATGTTTTCACGTAACAATGACGTTTGGATTATTTTGAGTGTGGGAGAGGAGGATCCCTATGGATCAATGCACGAGTTCATTATTTGACGTTTGAGCGGTGCCGTGTTATTTATGTGACCATGGCAACGAGTGAATACGGCACTGCTCAAACGTCAAATTAGTGAACTCGTGCATTGGTCTATTATGGATCAAAACACTATAACAGCAATTTATCTGCAAGTTAAATAGAGTTAAATGAATGGTGTGCTAGTGAAAACTAGTAATCCTTTATAAGAGAGATTTGCGGAAGTTGACATTTCTGTCAAAGTGTGAGCCAATCGAGCAGCGAGAGCTGTCAAAGTGTGAGCCAAATGAACATGCGTAATGTTTGTTTTGAAGTTTTCTTGAAGAGTAATGTAATCCGCTTGATATTATTTCGGTAAAAGTAATTTAGCATGAAGCAAAAAAATGAAATATTTTTCTTTTTTAAATTTTTGTCAATGCGATTTTTAATTGTTGATATTTTTGGCTGTTTATCAGTTTGGATATGTAGCTCAAAGATCTATAACGAAACAAAATACACTTTTTAGCAATGAGGAAGTTATGTCCGTATTGTTGGAATTTGGGCCAGCCTAATATGCGAGTGCGATGATTATCATCACTACCTTGCGCCGGCCCTGTGAATTGTATGTTGACTGTTGTTTATGTTGAATTGTTTTGTAATAAACCGACCGCTGCGACGAGCAAAAGTACTTTGTGTGCCTTCCGTGTTCTTTCCGTTAACGTTACCGAAATTCCCCCGGTGGTTTTGTCGGTACCACTGTGTACCTGGTGGGTCTCCGTGGTCAAAGCCTTCCCACAGGTAATGGGCCCAGTGTAGTGGAAGAACCGGTGAATTAGCTTCGGAACAGTCGCGGTGTGAAATTGTTTCGCGAACGATCCTCCTGTGTGGTGCCGGTCGGTGGGAGCGAATTGTTTAATTGCGCTCGTTTTGGCTTGTGGTCGAGCTGCTGCTGTGTGAAGAAAACAGCTGTGACCGGGACTGTGAAAGTGTTTGGTGCCGTTGTTTCCCGTCTGGTTGAAAGCCCAGTACGAGGAGGAAAGTGCCGGTTTGGCTGTTATGTACCATTTTGTCCCGCAGCCGAAGAAAGACCATTGCCATTTTGTGCCATTTGTTGCCGTAGCCGTGGTGGTGTTCGAGAAATCGAACTGTGACTGAGTGTACCGCCGACGTGTGTGTATAGATACGGCGGGTACTTTCGAAAAAGTGTTGTTGGCTGTATCTTCGTGAATACAGTGTGCGCCAACAGAAAAACGAAAAATCGGAAATGGCTGAGAAAAGTTTTATCGCCCGTTTGGATAATAGAAATTATCAAACGTGGAAGGTGAAAATGGAAATGCTACTGATCAGTGTCGAACTGTGGCATACGGTTTCTGAAGTGAAACCCGAACATGTGACTGTAGCGTGGTCGAAAGAAGATCAGAAGGCGCGGGCCTTGATCGTTCTAAATGTGGAAGACAATCAGTTAGCCTTAGTGAAGGACGCAAAATCTGCGGTCGATGTGTGGGAACGTTTGAAGAAGTACCACGAAAAGGCTACGGTGACGTCGCGAGTGTCGCTTCTAAAGAAGCTGTGTAGTTTTAACTACGAAGAAGGTGCGGACATGGAGAAGCACCTGTTCGCGATCGAAGAGTTGTTCGATCGGTTGTCGTGCGCGGGACAGAAGCTCGAAAGTTCGCTGCAAGTGGCGATGGTGTATCGCAGTCTGCCGGAGTCGTACAACGGGTTGGTGACGGCTTTGGAAAGCCGGCCAGATGATGACCAAACTCTAGAGTTCGTGAAGCAGTGGCTGATGGACGAGTACCACCGACGGATGGAGAAGCGTGATGTGTCCAGTGAGCGCAGTGATCGTGCGCTGGGAGCGAGTAACGAAGGCACAAGAAGAAGAAGAAGAAGAAGACAGCGAGTGTGCTACTACTGTCGGAAACCAGGCCACTTCCGGAGAGATTGCTACGTGACAGTGAAGAAAAGGTACCGGAAGTGAAGAAAGCTGTAAAGAAAAACCCGGGAATTTGTTTCGGTGTTGGAGGTCAGCGGAAGCGAAGCAGCTGGTACGTGGACAGTGGCTGTTCGAGCCACATGACCAGCGACAGGAAGTTCTTCGATAAGATCGACGAAAGTGTGAAGGTTGAAGTGAACTTGGCGGATGGCTCGGTGCTGAGATCCGCCGGTGTAGGAGAAGGCTTCCTGAAGTGCGTCACTGACAACGGGGAAGTGAATGAATTTGTGGTGAAAGACGTGCTGTATGTTCCGGAGCTGGACTGTGGATTGCTTTCAGTCCGAAAGCTGGCACAAAAGGGACTGCAAGTGAACTTTGTGAAGTCCAGGTGCCAGATTGTGAGTCGTAGCGGAGAAATGCAAGCTGTGGCAGAACTTTGTGAAGAGCTGTACGCTCTGAAGACTGCAGAAGTGAGGAAGAGCGGCAACCGCCGGAAAACTGCAGCTGGGCATCTCGTTGAGGAGGAGTGCCACCAAGAAGAATTTTATGACTGTTTTGACGAGGGAAACCGATGCTAAGTGTGACATCGTGTATAGACTGTACACTCTTTGTGACTTTGTGGTTGTCAAACTTGACGAAGCAGGAGGGCGTTGTGTGCAGGAGGAGTAAGACTCGTAGGTTGAGAACCTGAGATGGCTGAGTTGCCCAATGAGGACTTTTTTGGACTTAGTGATTCCAAGTAGTGATGAACACATCGAGGAGAAGTGTTGGAATTTGGGCCAGCCTAATATGCGAGTGTGATGATTATCATCACTACCTTGCGCCGGCCCTGTGAATTGTATGTTGACTGTTGTTTATGTTGAATTGTTTTGTAATAAACCGACCGCCGCGACGAGCAAACGTTACTCTAGTGTTCTTCCCGTTCGCGTACCGAAATTCCCCCGGTGGTTTTGTCGGTACCACTGTGTACCTGGTGGGTCTCCGTGGTTTAAGTACTTCCCACACGTATTACAATATTATTCTCGACGAAGAGCAAAATCAGCACTGCTGGTCTGTTGCCATATCATTCCATTTTACTTCCGCTTATCTCTCTATAAACGATCACTAGTGAAAACATACGTTTTGGCGTTTATTTCGGAATCGTCTTATCTTTGATTCATAACCGTGGTATGGTTTTCAATGCCCCACAGTTATGAATCAACGCTTTTGGGAATACGGTTGACATTTTATTTCCTACGAACGGCAAACATAAGCTTAAGCATATTATAATTGATTGCGATGTTGTACAGGTTTATGGTTCAAAATGTGTTCTGCGTAATTGCAACTCTATTTGATGAGATATTCCCATTTTAATCCAACTCTGATCCATATCTGTGTGCTTGCTATCCATAACTGTGGGGTGACTGTACAGTAGGCCGTCCCTTATTTTTCGAAAATGCGAAATGTTATAAGTTCGTCATTGCAAAGTGCTCGTTTTTGTATGAAAAAAATCAGGTAAAAATTTGAATTTCGTACGTGGACGCAGTCTTCAAAATTGCCTTTGCATTGCGTTGCTTTGATTCAGAAAACAAGGAGAAAGAGAATGCAGGATCCTTATTTTTCAATCCAACAAGGCTTTGATTGGCTCGAATCATTTCGGTGAAAATACTGAATCATTTTTCTGAATCATTTGTGACTCCTTGGATTAAGCGGGCTACGCTGCAGAAGGATAATAAAAACTGTTGATAGGCTTAGCAACCAACAATGTTTTCTTTTCATCGCGAGGTCACAAAATGCGTGTCAGTACCTATCCAGTTGACAAATAAAATGTTTGCTTCTATATTGAGCATTTTGCACCTTATTAGACTACTGTGCAGAAAATTTTTGCACAGTGAACATTTGAACACCTCGCACATGCACGTACATTACAGTTTGAAGGCTGCTTCGATACTATGTTCTCGTCTTTGTTATGATGTTATGCGAACGATTTCCATAACATAATTGACATCATCGGTGAATTTTTTTCACTCGGTCCCTGAATACAATCTAAACATAGCCATAAATGCCACCGGAAGAATGCTTCAGTGCCCTGTGCAGAATTAATATCTCTAGATGACGAGTTCAGTTCGTTACTCAACGTGAAATATCGTGATGCATCGAATTGGGTCCTAAAATGTTTAATGAATTCTTGTTTTTATTTAATAATACGAAAGAGCATGTTATTGCAACTACTTTAGCAAGTTTTCCAGCTCAAATAACGGCTATAACATTTTTAAACTTCAATTTTAAAAATGGTTCCGAATATGAACCTTGACACTTGTGATCTTGTTTGACATTCACTTTTTCGACAAAAATGCCACAGGGCATATAGTTTGAACACTGGGGTTGTTCCTATCTGACATTTCGGAAGGGACACGGAAAACAAAATATACCCAACATTTGAGTTTAAACCAAAAGGTGTGACAAAATCATAAAAAAATGTTTTTTTGTACTTAAACCAATGAAAATCAATTAAAAATTGAGTAAACATGTGTTTCTGCCCTAAACTTAAGCGTTTGGTACTAAAATTGAAACAGGGCTTTAGGACCCTATTGCCGGACGCTTCGGAAGCCGGACACTGGCCTTTTTTACGGTGTTTTTGAACCTAATTCCGATTCTCCATGCATCAAAGTTGTCGATAATATATTTTTTGGGTGATTTAAGAAAGGGGGCCCGGGATTCGAAGCATCCGGATACTTCGAATCAACACGGTACTTGGGTGAACTAATAGAGACCGATGAAGATCAAGTTGCTAAAAGTTCTTCCGCTCTTTCGGCATGAATCGCTAATCGACTTGAATCTGACAACGGATGATTTGAATTTTTTGGATCAAGCAAATAATAGTTTCTCAAAGGAGCTTTACGGCTGCTGGCTATTGCCGTTTGCGATTTCAAGGACCATTTGCCGTGAAAAGAAGTCTGTTAGTGGGGTGTAGCTGGCAAAAAGGGTGGAAATTTTTCTACACCAATGCTGGTTGTTTCGAATACACGAAAAAAAAAGAACTTTCGATGCAATCTATTTGACTGCTTTGAAATATTGTGAAACTTCATAAACAGCTTTTGTAGCATACGCCTGCTGATGCAAATAGTATCTAGCACATGCACAATTTCATTAGAATCTAAAATTTCGTGCAATGGTCAATAAATGGTGAACTATCTTGCGTGAACATAGTGATTCTCATGAAGCTGTTGTTTAGTATCAATTGATTGACCCAAAAGTCTTTTGAAGATGTTAATGTTATCTTTTTTCATTATAGCCACAACCAGTTTCAACAGTCTTTCCTGAAGAAAATGATGTGATGTTTCATCATATATGCATTCCTACGACATTGACGTCATGTACGAACAGGAGCATCAACCCTGTAGCGGATCGTCTCAAATTTGCATGTGATTTTTGGAACAGACTCATTGTATTTCAATACTTAGCAATATGTTATCTCATGTTTATGGTGAAGATGAATCGAAGCCACACTTCAAATTTTCTTGAGCACAAATTTGGAGAATCGAACACCCGTTTGAGCTGAAAACTTAATCGATTGGTCACCACCAGCTAGTTTAATTATGCTCCTAAAAATTTGAGGTTTGGCTTCGATTCATCTTCACCTTAATGTCAATAAAAGTGTTTTGTATTACCTGTGAAAGTTCTACCATCACGATAAAAGAAGTTTAAACATGTTATACACACCTCTATTCTTATTTTATTGGCATTGGTTTGGCATCCAGCTCTATTCTTACTCTAAATTAGACAAAAAAGTTTCCCTATTTAAGTCCATTGTATCCGTTAAGCAAGTTCTATTATGCATAGATGGTTAAGTCTTGCCTGCAACGTTTTTGAACATATGAATTGCCTCATGCCAATAGAAAATATGTTTCTGAGTTATGGCATGATAAGTTTGTACTACAGTTATACTGGTGAAATAAATGGCCTCAACTAGCAAAAATATAACTAACTTTTTACACCAAACTGTTTTTTCGTAGAAAGAGCTAATCTTTAAACTAATTCTTTTATTTATATACCTAAATTATAAGTTAACTCCCATGGTAAGTATATTAGATCTCAACACTTTTATTCATTTACTATACTGATAACATAGGCCCTTAGATAGGTTTCCCAAAAGGGGAATCAAGAAGTTCCAATTGTATACAAAGCTCGCTGAAAACTGGAATTTTGCACGGAATCCGAGGTCTAGAGTATGCATTTGCGTTGAAATGATTTGAATCAATGATGTATTATTTTTGATCAAGTAAGCACAGGAGCAATAGGGTAACGACTGTTTATTTCGTTTATAACCAGCAACAGTTGGCGCCAGAGGCAAAAATTGCAGACAACAACCTTTCGAACATTCAGTTTCTCTTACCGGCCGCCGAGCGGCGACACTGATGTTTGTATTCCTCTCACTGATCGCGCTACGCTGGATTCTCAAATTTCTCAAACTTTCAACACAAGCGCATGGAAGAATGGTAGTCGGAGAGCTGTCAAAACGTATCGAAAATAATGAAAATCGTAAATTGCTCGCAATTAGGAAACTGAATCAAAAAAGTAGTGATTAGAAATCAAGTGTAAAGTGAAAACATAACTTTTTGTGTTTAGTTCATCTTCCGAGGTGCTTTCTTTGCTTCAGGATTTCGTTTTTACTACCATTGAAAAAGAGCCATCTATTGCCTTTTCAGTTTTGAATATCGCCCTATTGAATTGAAAAGGCGCGAATCCTACGCTAAGCAATGATATTTTCAAAGCATGCTTTTCAAAATATCTGTGCAGCAATGATGATCTTTGAAGACTGCGTGGACGCTAAGTGGTCCCCCAACGGGCCTGAAGGTATTAGGTGTTGATGACCCCGTGCGCAAAATCGAGCTCGCTATTCTAGTGCACGCAACATGAGTACGAAAAGCCACCAGTAACAAATTGTTCTGCGCGCGTTGATAATCAGTATAGAAGTTTGTTTTCGTTGGGATGATTCAAATATTACGTAACGCAAAATTAGACCCCCTCCCTCCCCCACGTAACAGCTTTTGTATGAAAAATTTAAAATTTTTGTATGGACCGTAACACTACGGAAGACTCCCTCCCTCCCCCTGTTGCGTTACGTAATATTTGCACGATCCCTTTGTAGTTCTGAATTTATGTCAGCGTGCAGTGTTATGAAGATATCCACAGTATAAAATATTATTTTACTTAAAATTCTATGCTGAATATCAATTTGTTACTAGTGTCTTTTCGCACTCATGTTGGGTACATTAGAGCAACGAGCTCGATTTGACGCATGAGGGTCATCTACACCTAATACCTACCTTTAGGGTCGTTGGGGGACCACTTAGCGTCCACGTACGGACTTCAAATTTTTACCTGATTTTTTTCTTTCCAAAACGAGCACTTTACAATGACGAACTTACATTTCGCATTTATCAAAAATAAGGGACGGCCTACTGTACAGTGAATCCATAGTCCATCCGACAAACCCATCAATAACCGCTTCCGTTGCATTTTTTCTACGCAGATGGAGATTTGCTCTGAGCAACATCGCTGATCGCATAAATCGTTTCGCCAACTTCACGAAATACACAGAAAAAAATCCGTTCTCGTATCCGTGAACAGCAGACGTGAACTCGTCAACAACAAAAATACACCGTGAACTAGATCATGTTTATGTCACCATTTGTGGTAGTTCATGGTGTATTTTAGACAGTTCACGTTTTCCAGAATTCTTTTTTGAGCGTATACATACCTTCATGTAGAAAACTCCAGAAATTTCTTTAAATTCTCTATTTTTGTGCATATACAAGGGGCTGTCCATTTATTACGTAAGACATTTTTCGGGGTTTTTAAATCCCCCCTCCCCCCATAGTAAGATTTTTTGTATGAAAATTTAAAATAATTTGTATGGCACGTAAGAAATCTCAGACCCCCCCTCCCCCCATAAACCCTTACGTAATTAATGGAACACCCCCAACGGTGGGTCGTATCTGAGAGAGACTCGCGAAGAGGAAAAATATTAACGTCATATGCAGCCCAGATTCCCCTCTCACGAAACGTCAAATGCAGCTCACCGTTTTTATGGCTGAAAAAGTGAAAAGTATTGTGTTCAAAGTAAACTGTTGTTAAAAACCTCAGTCGGCGGGGCAGTTTTTTCCAAAGTTGCTGATAAATCTAAGCAGCAGATTAATTATTTCTAATGTCTGCTACGTTTGCTGGCATGAAATTTCACTCAAACGGCTATTTATGATTCGATGTGATGCAAACTCAATCATTTTTTGCTGAGAGGTTCATGTAAGGGTTTGAACAGCATGCGCATAATTAGTATAAACACAAAGTGGAATAAGAAAAAAACTCAGCAATCACAGAAAAAGAAGACTGTCTTCGCGAGTCTCGTCTCAGGGTCGTATGTACTTCACTGATCACCAATCAGTCGTATAGAGTGCTGCATATGACGAGCCTAACCTCACTTATTTGACAGCTGCTGGTCCTGTTGTTTACGTTTCGGACTTAGTCGTTTTTTCATCATTTTTTCATCTTCGCATTTCTATCACCAGCATGCTGATGGTGACGATTTTCCACGGTAGGAAGATTGAATAATGCGATCCGTGTGTATCTGCAATGGATTTGACCTCTCCTTGCAGCAAACTTTCACGAAATTAAGAATGATTCGAAAAAAGTACTAAGTCCAAACTGTAAACAACAGGACCAGTACCTGTCAAAATTGATACGTGACGTCACAGTGCAGTGGAGTATGGACATTTTCAGAAGTCAAACGTCAGAACGTACCCGTTCGAAGTGCAGCGGTGACTAGCGTTAGGTCGTATCGATTAGGTCGAATGAACAACAAACAATGTTCTATCGACGGAAAACTTTTTTATGGTCGTAAATCAATAAATTGAGCGGCTTGTTCAATCCTCGTTGGCATAAAACTGAGAGATCAGGCATCTGTCGACTACAATCCTTGCGTTACAGAACCGTGTAGTGTTCGCCTGGTGCAGTCATAACCGGCCGAAGCGGTGAAGGTGGTTTACGCGGTGATTACGGAGACTTCAGAAACCGTGATGGAAGGAGGGAGCGAAACCAGCGGAGCCCATTATGATGAATGAAAACATAAACAAAAATCGTCTGGTCTAAAGAGTTTACATTACTTAATTAATTACTTAATTATAGTTTCTTTAATCTGGTCATGCCAGCTGATCTCAAATTCACAACGTGGTGGCAAAACCACAGGGGAAAAAGGGGTCTGCATTTTTTCGGGGTCAAACAAATTGTAGGGGACCAAGGGGTGAACTAACGTGCCGCAAGTTTTTCATTGTTTTCTAATAGTTCAAGGCTCCAAAACATATTGGTTCCTTAGGAAAGTTTGTCCAGTAAATTGACAGAAAGCTTATAAGCCAATAAATTGTTTTCACGGAAATGGTCTACTCAGAAGCATCACAACCTGTCTTCTAAAACTGCTTTAAAATGAATCACCTCTTCAACTTTTTTTCGCCGTATATATTGCTTAAATTTTGCACACAATATTTTTCGCCGTATATATTGCTTAAATTTTGCACACAATATGCTCGCGTTCAAAAACTAGGCAGTTCAAATTATATCCCACAAAAGTTTTATCCAGCTTTTTACGCCTGGCTGCCATAAAATTTTGGATCACCCCCATATGACGCATGCTGCAAACACTATAATTTCTTATGGTTGCATCTCAGTAAACCGTGCCTGATTGAAAAATCTACATAAACATTGAAAATGTCAACTGTTTTCAACGTTCAATAGTTTTGTTAAAATTTATCGAATGATTATTACCTGGGAGGGAGAAACCAATACAAAATTTCTGTACGTCATAGTGAGCCGAGATTCCGCTGTCACGAACTGTCACTGTGAGCCCAGATCTCAAACATTGGACTAACATGAAAAAAGCGCGCAACTGATTACAACACATTTTCGTATTCCTTCAAAAGTGATAAAAATCGAATGAAAATCAATTCATGCACATTACGCAAGTAATGTCACGTGAGCACCATTTAATCTGATTGAACATAAAGCATTGAAAAACGTATCGTTCTACTTTTTCCAATAAAAATAAATATTTAGTGCATAGAAAACTGCGGCCCTTTTTTCATGTTTGTCAGGAAAGATCGAAGATGCACAACAAAAGGAAACTACCGATTTTCTCGAAGCCTGCCTTGATTGTTGTTGGCAAGCTGGAGTTATCTTGCAGTTCAAAATAACGTTGTCTTATATTTCGTGTGTAGTATCTGTGCCTCCCTCCCAGATTATTACCAAAAAATCTATTTCAGCAGAATCTAGGCGTCGGAACCACTCAGCTGCATAAGGGAACTGCCAGAAGTTCCAAATGGATGTTCAAAGATTGGGGCTATCTATTGAGTTAAGCATATAAAACCTTTTCTGGAAAGCTGAAGGCTGTACCATGGTCTTAGGCGTATGGAGAATTACGACACTACAAAAATGACTAACGGCAGAATTTTTCACATTTGCTTGAGCCGTAAACCACGTTTATCCATACGGTTAAACAGAGTTTAAGGCTTAAGCGGTGGTGAAGAAATCACTTTGTAATGGATGAAAATTATAAATATGTGGTGCTTGATAAGATATAGACACTGACAAATATAAGTGTCCAATAATGTGTGTTGGCAGTATTTAATAATTGGTACGTTTTAGCCATAATCGGAGGGCGTTTCACCGTAAGATGTTGGCCAAAAAATAGCTTCGCACATAATGATATTTAGCATTTTAACAGACTCAAGAAAGCTGATCAGTGGGCATACAAAGAATTGCAACAAATATTATGTGCCAGACTAGATATGTTTCCGCCAGATAGACCTAGGACACGGTGACTATTGTTCTGCTCGTTATTCTCATTTGTACTTTTAAAACCATCAAATTTTAGAATGAGTTCCAATTTCCCCCTGAGATTGAAGACGAGATATGCATTTTTGTAGGTACCTAAAATAAAAAAAATATATTAAGACTCATAAGCCACAGTACTGGAAATATGTTGAACCAATCGGTAAAAAAATTTGACGTTTGAATCAACAACCCTAGAAAACTGCCTACTAAGATACAGCTATAAAATCGGTTGCCAACAAAAGTCAAATGTGAATAGCCCCTTGTTGTTTTATAGCGAGCGTAAAAAGCTGGATAGAAATGATAAACCGTTTTATTTAGGCTAACCATATCCTGAAGATTCAAAATCAGGACATTTTAAAATTTTCACAAATTTCCTGTAAGTTCCATTTTGTCTAAAATTTCAAACATAACTGATATTCCAAACAGCAGTGATTTCAAAATTTTAAACGTGAGAACTTGTTAATAATTTTGTCATCCTATGTTGAAATTTGAGTTGTTTTCATTTCAAAGATAAGTGCTCTAAATATTCGATATTTGAAAAAAAAACGTGTGTTTTCTTATTTGTTTTCATTATGTTCTGTTGTTAAATTAATATTGCGGGGAAATTTAAAAATTTGGATTGCTTCGCGGAAATAACGCGCAGTGAGCAATCCCCGCAGAGAACAAATGAACCACAGCAAGCATTGCAACTCTGGAGAGTGCCTAGATTGAATTCAATGTCAGTAAATAAGCAGCCAAATTAAAGTCCAATTGCTACAACTTTTCCTCGGGAGCCGATGCGTGGAAATTTAAATTCTTTTCATTCGTTTGAGTTACCGTTTCTAACCGGGATAGGAGTTGATGATTCTAATCAGTTAAACCTAATCAGTTCATGCCTTTTCACTAGGTTTAGAAAGGAAATATTACAATCTGGAGTTGTAGTTCGGAATCGTTCAATTAAAAAATCGTTTAAGTGAATAAGTGACCCGGGCAGTTTTGTTATGGAGAAACTAATAACTCATTCAGCATTTTCTCCTATGACTCATAAAGAAATAAGTTGCTTGTTCTCCCTTACTTTCTTTTGCCTAAAAATGACTTTTTACTACTCTCCTTACCTCATCTCATCTTTCATTCTACAAGCCATTTGATTTATTCAAATGACCCGAATTAGAGAACATGAATACAAAAGTTCTCTAACCTGAATTTCTGGTTATCTCTAATCATAATTATCAGAAAAAAATCAACTGGTACCGGAAGTCAAAACTATCCGTTGACAGCATGCAACATATTTCAACTTTTGAAATCACGGGTGACTATGATTGATATGGTGGAAAATTTTCCAATAGGTTACCCTGGATTTTCCAGGAATATCAATTTTTCTTGCAAAGCGTAATAACAAATGAAAGACACATTCTTTCCTTTACTACAGTAAGAATATATCGGTTTTATTGAAAATGCTTTTCGTAATTCTCAGAAGATCTAAAGAAATTTTAATTTGCGGGTATGAGTATTAACTCTTAAATATTAAAGAGAAGAACTCTCAAAGTTAAGCGAAGTATGCACTTCAACAGAAAAGTAATCGCCTATCTCGATGCGTGGGAAATTTCTTGCAAGAAATGCTCAAGAAAAGCATTTTTCTTTGATCACAGTACGCAGTTGAAAAGAAATGTCATTTCAAATATAGCTCGCTGTAGGAAATTTCTTGAGCAGGAATTTTTACTTTTCTTGAGCGAAACAGCATACTTAGCTTTAATGTTTGAAACCTTTTAAAGCCCTCAATAGGAATCCTCTTTGCCAAACTGACCATAAGTTTCATCAAGCATTATCTCACCAAAAATCCATCATTGGGAATTTCCCAAGGGTCGTTAAACATCGATTTAGGTATCCAAATATGTCCTGAAATAATCTCGCCAACAATTATTTTTTATCAGAAGTTAGTAGTTTCAGTCGTGAGTTTTATTAATATTATCTCCACAGAAATTGCAAACTGTGCTTTTTGAGAACTTTATTAATGGTGACAATAACCACGACTCTCAATCAAAACATTTTTTTTTAGTTTAAATATTGACCATTGCACGAAATTTTAGATTCTAATGAAATTGTTCATGTGCTAGATACAATTTGCACACTTAGGCTAACATCAGCAGGCGTATGCTACAAAAGCTGTTTATGAAGTTTCACAATATTTCAAAGCAGTCAAATAGATTGCATCGAAAGTTCTTTTTTTTTGTGTATTCGAAACAACCAGCATTGGTGTAAAAAATTTCCACCGTTTTGCCAGCTACACTCCACTAACAGACTTCTTTTCACGGCAAATGGTCCTTGAAATCGCAAACGGCAATAGCCAGCAGCCGTAAAGCTCCTTTGAGAAACTTTTATTTGCTTGATCCAAAATAATCAAATCATCGGTTGTCAGATTCAAGTCGATTAGCGATTCATGCCGAAAGAGCGGAAGTACTTTTAGCAACTTGATCTTCATCGGTCTCTATTAGTTCACCCAAGTACCGTGTTGATTCAAAGTATCCGGATGCTTCGAATCCCGGGCCCCCTTTCTTAAATCACCCAAAAAATATATTATCGACAACTTTGATGCATGGAGAATCGGAATTAGGTTCAAAAACACCGTAAAAAAGGCCAGTGTCCGGCTTCCGAAGCGTCCGGCAATTCGATGTATCACGATATTTCACGTTGAGTAACGAACTGAACTCGTCATCTAGAGATATAAATTCTGCACAGGGCACTGAAGCATTCTTCCGGTGGCATTTCTGGCTATGTTTAGATTGTATTCAGGGACCGAGTGAAAAAAATTCACCGATGATGTCAATTATGTTATGGGAATCGTTCGTATAACATCATAACAAAGACGAGAAAATAGTATCGAAGCAACCTTCAAACTGTAATGTACGTGTATGTGTGAGGTGTTCAAATGTTCACTGTGCAAAATGCAAAATGCTCAATAAAAAGGCATTCGAATGAAGCGATATTACACGATGATAAGGAACATATTTATGTTCTCATTTTAGCATTGAGTTTCGGAGATCTCTTTTATTTAGATAGCGATAGAGTGATAGCTTTTCCAAATTCGAATTATCTTTAGCATTCCATGGTGCTCGGCAAGCAGGAAAAAGCAGGACAAATAATGAAACATGAACAATAAATCAGGACACCTCAAATGAACTTCAAAATCAGGACATGTCCTGCTAAATCAGGACGGATGGTAACCCTAGTTTTATTCAGTTATGGCCGGTACGGTGATCTTAAGTACTGTGCAAAAGGATAAGACAAGAAACGGTCATTGTCCCATTGTGGTAATATCCACACAACCCAGATAACCAGTAAGCACTGTTATAAGCGGTAAGTTAAACAGTTCTGCAGTGCCAACTAGCATTATAAGACATTCTCAAATGCTTCTAGGCACTGTGACCTTCAAGCCCTGATATAAGCCGTATATGAGTATATAACGCTATGTTACAGGGCTTGTAAACCCTGTGCCTATAGGCCTTTTCATGTGACAGATCCGTCTATGCATTTGTTTACATCGGTGGAGGACCGGTGCTAACACGGGCCTGTCATTTTCATAGAAGAACTGTCAAAGTGTTTCCCGATCAGCTGATTTGAGACGTCATGTGAATAGGCCTATAAGCCGAATGCTAAAAATCTTGACGTTTATATCGAAGAGAGCAAAACAGATTTCAACCAAAACAAAAAAGTTATGAACGATGATGGAATTTGGGAACAATTTTTCCGATTCATATATGTTACCTGTGTGGTACTGAATGAACATTGTCATAGATCTTGTCTTCCAACCCTGTTATGATGGCTGACAATCAAAAGCCTGTTGAAAGATATCCGAGAATGTAGCAGCGGATCGAACATCAAACGATCTAGTAGGCATGGCACAACTTTGACGCCTCACTCCTATAGTAACGTCAGAATGGAATGAAAGGTTTTTCGTGGGGCTCCCGCTTGCCAACATCGATTCTGAGCTCCACATTTGGCGAACCTGCCAGAATTTTAAATAATATTTCGTGTTCATGGAGTGCCTGGTTTCGTTAACAAGCGGGAGTGTCCACTAGAAAATGTGTTTGTGCCGAGTGCTTCTTAAACCGCGTGTGAAAATATGTGTTCAGAGTGATTGTGGAGTGAAGTTTGAATCTGATAAAAAAGGCATATATCTGTAAGTAAACAGCAATGTGGTATTTTTCTATGAACAAGAGAAAACTGATTGAAGAGGAAATATGACATGAATATGTATTAGCCGCTTCACTACTCGTTGAAGCAGCAATGTTTCTCTCTGTGCTTGTTGTTGTTCTTATTGAACACCAGCATCACCTCAACTATTTGAGTTGCGCGATGCAGGCTTTGAAGTGAATATTTTGTTTTGCTTTTGAATTCAAACAGATTACTTCGATGAAAATATTTGAATGTAAAAAAAAATGTAGAAAGTGTTTCATCTGTTTTATCCGATTCAAAGATTATGTTATTTCGAGCTGATTAATCTAAGTTATGAAATGCACATTCTGCTTTTATCAAGGACCTATTTTCTGCATAAGTTGAACGGAAGAAGAATAACGTTAGGAACTGAACTATTATTTTTGCAGAAGTCAGTTGAACATATCCGTGCAAAATGTATAATAATATGTATAATAAGTATAATTTGTATAATAATGCAAAAGAGAAGTGAAGTGTTTAAGTTCTATTAGTTGTTTTCTTGAATGTTAATCAATTTGTATAACTTATCATTTAGTTATATCAATCGTACAAAAAAAAACGCCCGTAACATTTATCAACTCTGCAAATTTCTATATAAACAATAATAAAATTTCGCTTTGTTTGTATGTGATCATTTTATCGTTACTTCTGTGATAATACGCACATTTCTATGTTTTATCTCTCCTGCTTTTAAATGAATATAAAATAGTTTTAATCAAGTAAGATAGAGTGAAAAATGAATGTTAGTGTGTGCAAATTTTTCTAGCCATGGGCGATTTTAAATTGATGTTCCAAAAGTAATTTTTTTATGTTGGCACTACATGAAATCCTAATTCAAGGGATTTGGTCTTAATTTGAACCGTTGTTCTTGTAAATTTGCTTACGATTGGAAAAATCGAATCGATTTAAAAAAAAAAATGGATTCAAAGGATTCGATTGAATAAAGAAACGATTCGACGTATCGAATTTGAATCGATTCAGTATTATCGATGTTTTGGTCAAATTTGCCCAATAGTGCACATGATTATTTTCTTTCCTATTTGCTTCAGTACATTGTGTATCCAGTAATGTTTACAAGTTAAGTGTGAAGCATACTGAATCGGTATTTTTTTTTTGTGAATTTTGTGTCGATAATCGGTGAGATCCAAACTATTCAAATCTGCTCAATTCATTATTATTTCTAAATAAATGTCATGTTAAAAAAACATGTACGAATGCAAACAAAAATGTCCTTAACGCGACTGGTAGTTGCAATGGAAAAAATGTCCTTAACACAACTGGTGTTTGCAATGCAAAAAAAAATATCCTTAACGTGACAGGTGATTGCAATAAAAATAAATATTCTTGCCGCGATTGGAGTTTGCAATAAAAAAAAATGTCCCTAAACGCGACTGGTGGTTGCAATATAAAAGTAATGTCTAACGCGACAAATGGTTGCAAAATATGTCCTTAACGCGACTGTTGGTCGCAAACTTGCTCCTATCAATCAATGTTATTGATATTGCTAGCGCGACTGGTGGTCGCATATTTGTTCTAAGCAATGGTGGTGTACACTTGCATCCGCGACTGGTGGTCGCATGGTTGTTTCTATGAAGTGCTATTGATGTTGTTAACTCGACTGGTGGTCGCATACTTATTCCTAGCAATAGGGGTGTGTACTTGCTACCGCGACTGGTGGTCGTATACTTGTTCCTAGCAATTATTATAATTGATGTTGTTAGCTCGACTGGTGGTCGTATACTTGTTCTTAGCAAGTATTATTGATGTTGTTAACTCGACTGGTGGTCGTATACTTGTTCTTAGCAAGTATTATTGATGTTGTTAACTCGACTGGTGGTCGCATACTTATTCCTAGCAACAGTGGTGTGTACTTGCTACCGCGACTGGTGGTCGTATACTTGTTCCTAGCAATTATTATAATTGATGTTGTTAGCTCGACTGGTGGTCGTATATTTGTTCTAAGCAATTGTGGTGTACACTTGCTACCGCGACTGGTGGTCGTATACTTGTTCTTAGCAAGTATTATTGATGTTGTTAACTCGACTGGTGGTCGTATACTTGTTCTTAGCAAGTATTATTGATGTTGTTAACTCGACTGGTGGTCGTATACTTGTTCTTAGCAAGTATTATTGATGTTGTTAACTCGACTGGTGGTCGCATACTTATTCCTAGCAATAGTGGTGTGTACTTGCTACCGCGACTGGTGGTCGTATACTTGTTCTTAGCATGTATTATTGATGTTGTAAGCTCGGTTGGTGGTCGTATATTTGTTCTAAGCAATGGTGATGTACACTTGCTACCTCGACTGGTGGTCGCATACTTGTTCTTAGTAACTGCTATTGATGTTGTTAACTCGACTGGTGGTCGTATACTTGTTCCTATCAAGTATTATTGATGTTTTGAGCTCGACTAGTGGTCGTATATTTGCTCTAAGCTATGGTGGTGTACACTTGCTATCGCGACTAGTGGTCACAAATTGGTTCCTAATAAAAGTGATGCTCACATGCATGCGCGACTGGCGGTCGAAAATGTATCTATAGAATAATATATGTAAGCCCAATGATGTCTAGTAACTTAGTAGATCAAGGTATGTTATATCAAAACAAGTAATAACAGCCAAACAAGTCTTCGAGTGAGTATTTCCGTGAAAGTACGGTGGTTTGAATGTACAACAAGATGAGAGTCAAACCAAAGACAAATTAAAGACCTCCATGTTCCTTGCAGTTGCCCAAAATTTTATGTCTCATAAGGTAATCTAGAATGCTGTGAAAAGTGTACTGCGATCTGTCAAGCTTGGGTACCTTTTGTACTACCGAGGGACGAAATGCAGTACTAGAAGTGGTACCCAATCTGAGCTCGAGTGTGACGGACCTGGTCGAACGCTGATGCTACTCTGTTCAACATGTATATGTCAGTTTATTAATAGCAATATTTTGTCCAAAATTAGTTCGTCTTAGAGATGTCATTGCATAGAATTAGCTTGCCGTTTCTAATGAATGGAACGACTTTCAACCGATCAATAAGTTCAACACCGTATCCTACAGCGAAAAAATGTTTCCAAGTCGCATGTACAAGTGAACAGTTGAGATATGAGACAGTATATTGACTTCGCAGCACCAATCTGGAGTTCGCCGGTTGGACTTCCGAAGCGAAGTTTTGAACGAACTAACTGTCATTGCTCTGCCGGCTCGGCTTTTATCTCGACTGTTTTAGAAAACTGTCCAACATCACGTCGACAGAAGAAGTTTCACCACAACGGAGGATTTGTCAGTTCGAGCGCGCCAAAATCCTTCCGATTGAAAATGTGTTGGCGGTGCTTAAGGTGCAACTGTTTGCTATCCATAAACGATGATCAATTTTGAAGTTTTGGGGATGTGATATCGGTTCTACCGGACATAGATGAACTGAAAGTGTATCCACATGCCTGTTGTTAGCAAGCATATGATCCGGATAGATCACCGAATGATCGATATGATATAAAACAGAAATATTTTCTTTTCAACGATAGTTTGAACATAGATTGTTCATGGATGCCACGATGAGTCTATCGTGTGTTACCTTAAGTTCGTTGATAAAGAAGAGGAAATTGAGCGAAGTTCATTTTTCTGAATTTTATCGGGATGCATAATACATCGGGGAAGTTCTTAGCGATGTGAAAAATATATCCTGAATTCCTAAAAGCTTTCGTGATGGCGAAAACGATGTAAAAACTCATCACTTAAAACTTTTTTTTCCTGAGAAGAGGAAGGATGTGTGGTACTGAATGAACATTGTCATAGATCTTGTCTTCCAACCCTGTTATGATGGCTGACAATCAAAAGCCTGTTGAAAGATATCCGAGAATGTAGCAGCGGATCGAACATCAAACGATCTAGTAGGCATGGCACAACTTTGACGCCTCACTCCTATAGTGACGTCAGAATGGAATGAAAGGTTTTTCGTGGGGCTCCCGCTTGCCAACATCGATTCTGAGCTTCACTTTACCCAAGTTATGTTACCGTAGTTTACATGATTGCATGACTCTTGAATTGACGATTTTTGAAATGAAATTAATGCGTGAGTAGAGAAAATACTGGTGAAATGCCTTTGCCCAATATAGTTTTTGATAATGAAGTTGGTTTGGGAGTATCCTAACCCGAGCAAATGGGAGGAAACGGGAAGGAAACAAATACAAAATGTATCGTGAAAGCGTTTGCGGGGAGCTTTATCTCGGGAGGTACCATAAATCTACTTTTCGAGAAAATATATTTAGTCAGCTTTCTGGGCATTCTCCAGCCAGGTAGTAAGAAATGTCCAAGAATGAGTCCAGGTCTAAATAACTATCTGCATTGTCTTGCTGGCATTATCAGCATTTTAAATTTTCTTCTGCTGGATGGTTACTGCAAATAACTTTACTTTATACAGTATTGGACAAAACATTTGCAACTTTTTCGATTTTCCATACAAAATGACCAACTTTGGTAGGCTAGATCTCAGTTATTTATCGTCCGATTAGAATGAAATTTTCACAGAACATCAGATATAACTTGAATTTTAACATATATTTTTAAGTGATTTTTCCAATCATGGGTTTACAGCGGGGATTCGCTGGTTGGAACACGACTGACTTCCATCTAGCGATTCCGATCCGTTAGTTGGAACAACTAACAGCTGGTGAAAATGATCCACACTAACGCATCTGGAGAGCAAATCGTCACGAAACGCACATATACATGCGCATTTGTTCTTTATATGGAGACTGCAATGCGACGGTACTCAGACGTCAAAGTCAGTTTGACATTTTGTGTTGACATTTGAGTGCTTTTTGGTTGGCATATTTTCCAACCATTGAACATCCAACCATCGAGTCATTCCATGTAGCGGACCCCCAACGAGCGAATCCCCACTGTATAAATTATAACGGTTTATCTAAAGTGTAATTTTCGACGAAAAATTCGAAACTATTTATCTCAAAATCTGATAGCTATGCTATCTGATGTATGGCCTAATGGTTACTTGGGAAGTAATGGCCAAGAAATACTTCAGCTGTCCAGATTACTTGAGCTGTATCCAGTTGACAAGTAGAGCTGATTTCGTAACATTGGTAACGCTTGACGTACAAATCAAATGGAGCTGTCACTATTCCGCACGGAAAAATGTGCCTCTTAATAGGGTCCAAAAGACCTGTTCCAATTTTAATGCCAAACGCTTAAGTTTAGGCCAAAAACACATGTTTACTCAATTTTTAAATGTTTTTCTTTGGTTTGTGTCCAAAAAAACATTTTTTTAGATTTTGCCACAATCTTTGGGTTAAACTCAAATTTTGGGTGTATTTTGCTTTCCGTGTCCCTTCCGAAATTTCAGATAGGAACAACCCCAGTGTTAAAACTAAAAGCCCTGTGGTGTTTTTGTCGATTAAGCGAACGTCAAACATGATCAAAAGTGTCAAGGTTCGTTTGTGGACCCAATTTTAAAATTAAAGTTTATATATGATGTAGCCGTTATTTGAGCGGGAAAAAATGCTAAAATACTTGCAGTAACATGCTCTTTTGTGTCATTAAATAAAAACAAGATTTCATTAAACATTTTAGGACCCAATTATTCCGCAAGTAAAATTGACACTTCACTCATTCTGGATCAGCTGTAAAAATACTTTGGGAAAAGAGATAAATTTTACTTGAGCGCTTTACGTTTCAGGTGCAAACTACGCATTATTTGCGACGTTTTTGTACCAGTGTAAAACTGACTCAAGTAGTGTTTTGTTTTGATTCGTGGTTAAGTCACTTTGTCTCTCCATACAGGGAGCGACGAAAGTAGTGGTTAGGCTGCGAAAGTTGAAAATCTTACTATCGTCGTTTTGTAAATCCGGAAATTAAACGTTCTAATAGTGTAAAATGGATGTATCTGAGCGAAACGTGTAGAATTTTGTCTGCGAAACGCGTTAAATCGATAAAGTAAGTTTGTTCACTTTTTTGACTTGAGTCTGTTTGAATAAGTTTTCAAGAATTGGAGAGGAAATAATTTCTGAAGGGTCGCTCATGTTCACAGTTGATCAACAGAAGTTTTCTCGTTTTATTTTGTATGAGGAAAGACATCTAACTTCAAATTTCTCGTGAATGAAAGCTTTGATCAAAAAAATATTTGGTAGGCGTGCTAGCCACCATCATTGCGCACAACCGGTACCAAATATTTTTTTCGAAAATAGTTCCCAATTTTGAGAAATAATTCGTTAGATGCATTTCGCCATATAAATGTTTTCCGCATTAGCTTTTAGCGATTTATCGTGCATAGACTCTAGCGCATGTGCGTTACTATAGGCCTTTCCATTTGACGTTTAAAATCAGCTGATCTCGAAGCACTTTGACAGTTCTTCTATGAAAATGACAGGCCCGTGTTAGCACCGGTCCTCCACCGATGTAAACAAATGCATAGACGGACCTGTCAAATGAAAAGGCCTATGGGGCGAATCAGGGCATGCATGTAGACGGAGCCGCAAATCAACCCAACTTTGACTTCTTTTGACGCAATTCGGCTCTTCCGTGGGATAACCCAAATTTGGGTTAACTGATATATACCTATCATTATAGGTTGTTTCCATTTGACAGCAGCAAAACAAACTACCCAGTGCAAAAAAATCTACCCAGCGTTAGCTTTCGAAGTCTCCGTGATGGGTTAAAACAACTTAACGTTAGGTAAACTCGAAAGAACCCAAATTTAGCTTATTCCATTGAACTTCGACGCTGGGTCGGTGCGTCTCTCTCTGTTTTTGACAACATTGCTATTCCGAGAGAGGCAAAACAACCCAACTGTGGGTAAAAATTAAATGCAGTTTACCCAAATTTTAGTGAAAAGAACTTAGTTTTTTGGTAGTCTGATTTCTCCGTTTAATTACTTTTGTAAGAAAAGCTCGTTAGACAAACATTGAATTACTCATTTAATATTCATTCTACTCTCAAATTACAATTGCTACATATGCTAACCATGCACTCTTCAAGTGCCGGTCAATAAATGCACCCTGCTGAATACATTGTACTCAGCAGACCCGAATAGACAGAATGTCAAGTTACAGACCTCCACTGTTGCTGCGTGAACCAAACTGTCATTATGACAGTTATGTCGGGAACGAGTCACACGTCGCGTGTCCCACACGCGCATTCCGATTTGGTGGGCGCGCGACAATATGCAGATGTTGCATATCTGTACAGTAAATATGCAGTACATACCGATCGTCATTGATTGGCCCGATCGAAACTAAGCACCTCCTCCAGTCAGAATGGCTATCAATGTATTAGTTTTGTAGACTTTAAGAAATAGGTTAGCTGTTAGATGGAATGCAATAAACGTAGTACTCTGATTTTGAACCTGAAACCGTTCGGGTGTTCCAATGCCAAATTTCCGAACGACACATGGTGACCCCGACAGTAAAGACAATGAAAGTACCAAATAACGTGATAATTGTGTTAATAGTTTCGCCGATAGGATTTTACCTGATAGTGTATATTTATTATCAACTATTGGTTGAACTAAAGGCAATCACAAGAAGTGCATCACTAATTAACCAGCTAAGTGAATAAGTGAATACCTACAGCAAAAAAATGGGATCTGGACAATCCAAGCCAGAGGAGATAGTGATTCAACAACAGCAGCAGCAGCAACATCAGCCATTAACAGACTCAGGAATCGGACCTATGCATGTTATTGCAACCTGCATGATAGTGCTGTTAATAGCAATATTTTTAAAAGTGGTGTGGTGCATAACTATGCGTGAAGTTGAAACACGTCCACGCAGGGCGCAGAGTCTTGCCAATATTGTCTAAAAACTGTTAAGCGAGTTTATATGAATGTGGTGACTACCCAACGGTGGGTGAAATAGACAAAATAAACTGGACAAAAGAACAAAAGTGCGCGAAACAGGTTAAAGGTAAAAATCCCCGTCGGAAGAATTCGAGATGCAGTAAAAGTGAAACCCCAAAGTCGGGAAAAATCGTCAAAAGTGCTGGCGGTGATCGTCACGAGAAGCAGATGAGCCAGAAAAAGGAAAAATCGACAACATCAAGCGAGCGTTGAGGAGTGCACCTCCGCAGCTAGGAATTACAACAAGCGTGCGTTGAGGAGTGCGCCTCCGCCGCAAGGGACCACAATGGAATTGAAAATAAGATAAGTACAGTTAAAAGTTAATTAGATATGTAAAGTTAAGCTAGTGAGTTTTTAATGTTACAAATTGAAGAGGACGTTGGCCAGTTGTTCAGACTAGCCAACAACCTAAAACCATAAACATAATCCAGCTTTTTACGCTAGCTATAAAACCACGAGGGATGAATTGATTTTGACTTTTCTTGCCTTTAGTTTTTATGGTTTGATCTTAGTAGGCAATGAGTTGCGTTTATTGTTTCATTTGTCAAAAATTTTCTCCTCGTTTATAAAGAATTTCCAAGTATCCAAATTCTCTTATATTTTTGTTATTCAAATAACTGTATTTCATTATATGTTTTATTATATTATTTTAGGTGCCGTATTGTAAGAATCATTGTTTTAATTAACTAATGTCAATCGGAGTATGAGAAATTGTTGGTGCTGCTTGGAAAATCCCTGGATGAATAAAAACCAATCACTTCATTTTTCCCGACACATGCAGCAAATTTGCAATCGTTTTTTTTAATTGTAGGCTGGCATACGTCACAAAGCACTGGACAGTGAATTCCTAAAAAAAATCAATAGACCCATTCCCCGTGGCACCTGCTATTCTCCGCTTTGCCACAAGCATTGTTTTGTGGACTATTTGATTGGGGTTGAATATTCTGGATGAACGCTAGTTTGTATAGAAATAAAATCTAGTTGATGATATTTTTTCTCTAGAGTATTAAAATTATAATTCTAATTTGTCTAGGATTACAACAGTTTACAAAAAAAGGTAGAAACAGTATTACATTAATTAGTTCTTAGGAAGTTTTTTTAAGGGATATGCAATGAACCTCAATGTCAAATGCTGTCCAAATATTAATAGTAAGTCAGCCATCATTTTCAAACGAAAATCGGAATTATTTCTGTATAAAGTCACTTCAGCTACTATTAGCATCGATTAGCTACTGTCCACTGCTCCTCATTTATCTAAAAAATTAGCAAAACACTAGAAAAATTAGAAGAATATTCGATGTTTCCAGGTTCTGGGAACAATTTAAAAAAAAACTGACGTCAACAACAAAAATTTTCATTTCCACAAAGCTTGTTTCGATCGAACTATAAAAAAATTATAGTGTACACAAGACATGTCAGAAGGGGGTGAATCAAAGTTTATGGCATGCTCATAAGCCATTTTACGAAGCCTGATCAAATGACAGGAGACCTGGGATTTTTCAATCATCGGCGTCAGTTTTCGCGTTGATGATGGTTGATGACTGTGCACATTTCTAGCGTAGCTTTTCATCCAGGCGAAAACTTAAATAGAAAAAAAAATATTAATATATTTCTGATCACGAAAGTGCCTTTTTATGTGCAATATGGGTAACAAAGAGGTAGCTGATACAATAACTAGGTGTAATGTTGCAGTAACGAACATTTTGGGATCTCATTTTTGTCATTTTCTCCATGTCCTCGTTTGGTAAGATGAGGCGTTATTGAAAATCACGCTGGATTTAATCCCAGGTCTCCTGGGTCATCAGCCATCATCATCGCGAAAACTGACAACGATGATCGAAAAGTCCCAGGTCTCCTGTCATTTGACCAGCTTCGTAAAATGGCTTATAATCCATTTTATGAGACGTTTTGGGACAGCTGATCGTCGCAATGGCGTCAATTGACAGGAGACCTGGGATTTTGTTTTGATAAATTCCAGCGTGATTTTTAACAACGCCTCATTTTACCAAACGAGTACATGGAGAAAATGACGTAAAAGAAATCCAAAATATTTCGTTACTGCAACATTACACCTACCCAAGTAACCACTAAGCCGTATAAAACGGCACCAAGTTGGTTCTATAGTCGATTTAAAGGCTTGGCAATCAGGGCTTATTGGAACTATATCGCAATTAAGGGCTGCTATAGAGCCACTTTTGGCGAATTATTTGGCTGATAAACGGCCTACTCGTTCCGAGTCTCTGAAGCGAGAGGTGTCAAAATTTTATAGCACATGGATCAAAGAAAAAGGAAAAAAAATCTTTGTTTATTTTTCGTCCTTTTCTACCTTTATATGTTCCTAATCGAAGTTGATTTTTTTGTTACGTGATCCAGGTTCGAACTAATGTTTCCGAGGCTCCTATTACATGATTTTCCCTAGATTTTCCAACTGCTCCACCTATGCATTGATGGTTTAGTTTGCCCAGGATAGTATTTAAAGCATAAGAGATTACCCAGGTGTCCAGATAGCCTCGGTAAGATTGTTAGCAAACTCATGGAAGAGGCCACGGACTTCATTGCAGTATATAATTGCAGTATACAATAATGGTGGAAGTTAAATCCCTTAACAACTAATCGAAGAAGGATTTCAATGCGATGATCTCGCGAAATAACCCCAAAAACGCTTTCATGATTCATTTTGTATTTCCTCTCGCTGCTCTTGCAATGGTTCGGAATGGGAAAGTTCTTTATCAGGAGTGTTGCAAATCGGAAGCATTCAAATCCTCAGTGTTTCCACTACTCATGAATTTCTATGGACTTCTTCCGCTGCGGAATCGTTTACTTTCTGCAATCATTCTGCTGTTCAAAATACATTTTAACCAAATTTGATCATCGAATCTACATTTGTTTTGATTGAAATCTGTATCGACTTTGTTGTCATAAACGTCATGTCACAAGCCGTTTATAAGCATTCACAGCCCTTGTGTACTGCTAATAGGCACAGGGTTTACAAGCCCTGTAACATAGCGTTATATACCCGTATACGGCTAATATCAGGGCTTGTGGAACACAATGCCTAAAAGCATTTGAAAATGTTATATGCTGCCAGTTGGCACTGACATGCTGTTGAACAGCTCATTTACCGCTTATAACAGTGCTTACTGGTTACCTGGGTAGTTATTATATCAGCTACCTCTTTGTTACCCATATTTCAAATAAAAAGGCGCTTTTGTGATAAAAAATGTTTTACTAATTATTCTCCATTTAAGTTTTTTCCTGTACGAAATGCTACGCTAGAAATGCACATAGTCATTGATTGAAAATGTAAACTTTACTTCCAGTGCTCCTGTCATTTGACCAGCTACGTAAAATGGCTCATTTATGATCAGCTGGCATAACCAGATGATTTTTGTTTATGTTTTCATTCATCATAATGGGTTCCGCTAGTTTCGCTACCTCCTTTCTTCACGGTTCCTGAAATCTTCGTTATCACTGCGGAAACCACCTTCACCGCTTCGGCCGGTTATGACTGCACCCGGCGAACACTACACGGTTCTGTAACGCAAGGATTATAGTCGACAGATACCTTGTTGTCAACAGATGTTTTGTGCCGACGAGGATTGAATAAACCGGAAGATTCCGGCCTAGAGACAGTAACAGCCGCTCAAAAATTCCTTGTGCAGCTGTTGCTGCCTCAAGGCGGAAATCTTCCGGATCAACAGCCAACAGATAGATTTAGGCATTTATCGGCATGAATAGTAAAAAATAGCCTCTAATAGGACTATCGGTACCGTAACTGTTGGGTGGATTAGGATAGACGGGGTTGGTGGTCTGATGGCTACCGCTTCTGCTTCATATGCAGAAGGTCATGGGTTCAATCCCAGGCCCGTCCCTTTCCTCGTACTTTGTAGCTGTATATCTCTCACTTGCTTCTATCTTCCATTCTAATTATATCACACTCAAACTATTCGTTCATAGCAAACGCTAGAACCAGAGACGGACAAGAAACCGTTTCCCTAACGCTTCCTACTTCCACGCGCACGCCTTTCTTACGCCTGATATATAGGCAGCCTGAAACCTCTCTGCCATGCCTTTCACAAAAGCAAACCTCTCTGCCATGCCTTTCCCCCAATCCATACACTCCCGCATGAACTGACGTGGATGCAGTGGAATATACGGTCTACGTGGGAGTCAGTTCAATGCATCATCAAATCCTCCCCTTTCCCCTCATTGGTCTGCATTCTGACGTGGCAGGTGCCATTGTTGCCTAAAAATAGAAGATCACCAGCACTTATACACTGAGGATGCCTGTTAGTCCCAAGCAGTCATTCGGTTGGTTCCTTGTGTAAGTGCAGCTGATCTGGCGATACTGGAGTGCATCCACGGGCGGCCAATCAAGCTCAAGCTCAAGCTCAAGCGTAACTGTTGGGTGGATTAGAGATTTTTTGTTGTTAGGGGGTGGTTTTGAATTTTGAATCTGTGGAGGAAAATATATTTTCCTAAAGGAAGACCTGAATCGGGATGGGGTTGAAACTGTGATTTCGTCATCAAACGTCAACATCCCACCGCAAAATCGCTAGTGTTTGGAGGGGATTTTAACTTCTAAATTGCCAAATAACCTCTAAATCATCACCTCCAAGTTAGTTCAAATACCCTCCGTTATATGAAACATGGTGGCGCGTCGATCGTCGCAAGTTTATCGTTAAACAGTCAATTCAGAACGGGTTGCGCAAGTTCCAACCTGGTTCAAAAACGTTTGTTTAAGTAATTTGAGGTTAGTTTCGTTGGAGCTCCTATTTGGGGCGCCCTGACCGGGATCACGGTCAGTTTGAGCGCGCACCTGATTTGACGTTTCCAAATGTTAACAAGCATCCCAATGCAGGGGTGGAATCAAAGAAGTGTTGCAAAATCACCACGCTGATACCCATAGGGTTAAACAAACTGTGGGTTTCGGGGTGCTCCAATTACCGTTATTATTAAACAAAATATACCATTCAAACGGCACTCAGCAGTTTATTCCTTACGTTGTTCTGCACCTTTGGGCCGATTTTGAAAATAATCCTTAGTCAGAATTTTGAGTTGCGCCCTTTTGAAGTTTATATGATAGAAATCACATGAAATTTGCCATTTTTACTTGTTGAAACAAAGAGATTATAGAAAAAAATGTAGTTTTGGTTTATTATCTGGTTTTAGATATTGAAAAACACATTTTCAAAAAAAAAAAATCTAGACCGACATTTGAAAGCGGCCAATGCTATGTTTAGTTATTACTTATCAACCAATACACGAACAATTATATCTAACGCCTGATAGTGATTTTAGGAAATTGTTTAAAGCATTCAAATATGAATGAATAATTCTTGGACAGGATATGCAGATACGCCCTTTTGAAGTGTATGGAATGCATATTGCATGGTGAATTCCGTTTCATCTATAATCGATGGTTAGGTGCATACATAATCATTACACCTTTGCGGTTGTCCTTATTTCATTAAATTTAACAAGTTGTATATTTTATTCAATCCTACTTAATTCTTTTCTATTCTAATCTGTTCTATTCTATTCAATTCTACTCTACTTAAATTTATTCTATCTTGATCCACCCTACTTGTTCTTATACATATTTTTACAAATGCCAATGTTGTAATCAACAACTGCGCGCAAAAGGATTGAACGGTACACATTCGATGTGAAACAGCGCTATGCACAGACTCCAACGCCAGCTCATTATGTCAGCCTAGTCCTCGACCAGTCGCATTGCAGAAGTCTTTAACATGAAACTTGGTGATATGATATTTCGAAGATTTTGTCAGATTTTGCTCTTCCCAGCTTTCGACAAACTTGTTCAAATTACTTTTAAAACAAGGATCCAGCTCAAATGAAAAGTATTTAATACAAAATGCTTCAGTTTTTTGGACTTACTGTGAAATAATAATTCAAATCTTCATAATATAGCTAGTATCCAATCTACGAAGTATACCGTAACTACGCTAACGCTAATAATAATTCAAATCTTCATTTTTATGGATCATATGAGAAGCACGCATTAGGATTCAGAATATGTGCATAGCAATTTTTTACAGAGCTGAGAGCGCTAGAAAGCCGTACAGATATCGAAATTGTACCGGTCAAATCTTTTGCGCGCAGTTGTTAATTAATACAGTGTCCATTTGTAAACATATGTATAAGAACAAGTAGGGTGGATCAGAGTAGAATAAATTTAAGTAGAGTATAATTGAATAGAATAGAACAGATCAGAATAGAAAAGAATTAAATAGAATGGAATAGAATACAGATGTATAATATAGATACAGATAAGTGATGTTCGAGTGTTTCGGTCAACTTTGATACTGTCATTGTTCAGCTATATTGAAATGTGTAAATTTCAATTATACCTGGTACTTTTTCAATGTCAGTATAGACAATATGTGTACACGGAGAGAATGGAAAATTCTAGTTAATATATTTTATATGCGATTGAAATCATTTCAATATTTTATTCATTGAAATGCTTAAAAATCAAATTCATTATAAGCTTTCCAATGCATAATAGACCATTTCCGTGAAATTTTTTTAATGGCTTGTATGCTTTCTGTCAATTTACTGAACAAACTTTCCCAAGGAACCCATATATTTTGAAGCCCCTAACTATTGAAAAACAATGAAAAACTGGCGGCACGACTGTACGCCCCACGGTCCCATACAATTTATTTCTCTCCGATATTTATCCGACCCCTTTTTCTCCTATGATTTTTTCTCCACGTTGTGGTGAATATTTGATCAGCTGATTCGAGTCAATCATGACAGATACCTTTATTTATGTTTTCATCCGCCACTTCCACCGTGGCTGAAATCAACAAAACCCATTCCGGAAACCATCTCGGTGCTTCTGCTGGTCGTCAATTTTTTTTACTTTGGTTCCTCCACCGGAATTTGTAAGGTTATTATGTGCGCTCGAGCACTTTCCATCGGGAGAAGAGATCCAGCACAATGAAATCCTTCATGACAACGGTGGGTATCCTTTTCATCTCCATCGCCTGTGGCTGCTGTGGTGCTCCGCTTACTCATGCTCGGTTTTGTGGTTGGCTGAGGTTGCGAAGATTTTGCTGAAATCCGGAAGAAGAGGTCCTGTTTGGATTCCTGCAGCTTCCATTGGAATCTAGTAATTCAAACAGTATGCTGTCGCAAGGTGATATCTTCGTCCCCAGATTGCCGCCGGGCACAGGGCCGAAGGGGAGCAGAACCCTTCTCGAGAACTTTCGCGGAACACGGCAGAGGCTTCCGGCGGGAAGATGAAGGGGATATATGTTGTGGTCGAGGATTTTTCGGGGAGACCTATGATAGTGGTAAAACGGGGAAGAATGTATGGTCTTATGGTTCCGGAACATAAGCGAACATGACGACATAAGCAACAGAATTGCTGGCCGTTGTGAATCTCAAATTTCTCCATTTTGTCGTGTCGTTTCGTGTGCTTGATTTGACATTGACATTTCGTCATATCTACAAACACTCAACGCAGGGGTATGATTGAAAGTTGTGGAAAAATCTCCACTTTGTTTACCCACAGGGTTGAAACAACTGTTCCGCACTACCCAAAATGTGGTGAATTCTCAATTTTTCAAAAATTTATAATAAAATCAGGAGTGCATATAAATTAGATCTGAAAGCGTCAATAATCATTAAAAATTATTGTCTTTCGTAGAAAAATATAAAAATAGGGGGTAAGGTCTGACGGAAATGGTCTATTAAGAAATATTTTCAGCTGAGCATATTGATCATCCATAATTGCTCAGAGGACTTTGCATGTTACTCACTTGCAGGCGTGTTCTATCAGTAGCGAGCTACGTGTCGGCCATTGTAAAAAATCTTGCACGAGTCAAGAATTCATTTAGTTCTTTGTGCATATCGGACAAATTCATAAAGTAAAAAAACACCTGGTAAGTTTATTCGCAAGATAGCACTTCCCAGCTGCGGAACCAAATACTGCAACATCATTTTCTCCCAGAAAACATTCCCGTTCTGATGGAGTTCTCGTTTGTGAGAAGAGCACCATCGCCGAGGCCATCGTGAACGTGAAAACTAAAACTGTTCCGGGAATGCCACCGGTAGAATGTGCACTACTTCATGCTATGATCCACTATTGATCTACAAGCGCAACTTCCAATGAAGATCTTCAATCTGCAATGGTCTTCCCCGCACCAAGTGAGTTTGACAAAAATTCTGCTGAGACACCAACCATGAGTATAACATATATTTGTTTTTCGTGAAAATGTAACAATTTCAATAAATTGATGGAAACTATTAAATTTCAATTTTACTTTTATTTTTAAAATGAAAACAAAAACATTTCAATGGATAAATTGAATTTCGTCTCTTTATGTATCACTTAGATAATTCCCAAATAAGCATGATCAAATATAAATGAGTTTTATACTAGCAAAGCATATTTTAGATATATGCATTACAAGAATAGACCGAATATGGTTTTAGTATGACATTTAAGCTTTCTAGTATATTTAATTTTCTGCGTGTACGTGTAAATTTGGAATCGTTCAAATATCACGTAACGAGGGGGTTCGGTAGTGTTACGGTTCATACATTTTCCATGCAAAAGCTGTAACGTGGGGAGAAAAGGGGGTCTCAAATTGGAAAATTCTGCGTACATTATATGTGAAAAATTCCTTCTATGCAACTTGATATATTGAATGAAATAAGAACAACCGCATAAGTGTAATGATTATGTATGCACCTAGCTAACCGTTGATTATTGACGGAACAGAATCCACCATACATACATTTCAAAAGGGCGTATCTGCATATCCTGTCCAAGAATTTTTCATACATATTTGAATGCTTTGGACAATTTTCTAAAATCACCACCAGGCGTTAATTTGATAGATATCATTTTTCGTGTATTGGCTCATTAGTAATAACTAAACATAGCATTGGCCCTTTTCAAATGTCGGTCGGGAAAAATTTTAGAAAAATGATTTTTTTAATAACTTAAACCATTCAAAAAATCAAAACTACAAAATTTTATTATAATCTCTTTGTTTAGACAAGTTAAAGTGGCATATTTTGTGTAATTTTTATCAAATAAACTTCAAAAGGGCGTAACTCATAATTCTGACTAAAGATTTTTTTCAAATTCGGCCCAGAGGTGCAGAACATCGTCAGTAATAAACTGCCGACTGTCGTTTGGATGGTATTGCACAGAAATTTATCGTTAAGTCGAAGCTTCTCTCTCTCTCTCTCTCTCTCTCTCTCTCTCTCTCTCTCTCTCTCTCTCTCTCTCTCTCTCTCTCTCTCTCTCTCTCTTTCTTTCTTTCTCCCTCTCTCTGTTTATGGAACTTTGCTGCTGCGGATAAAAACTAAATGCGGTGTACTTAAGTTCTTCAAACATATTTTGTGAGTTTTAATATTTATCCGTCAATATACGCTTAATGCTAAAACTTACATCAGTGAGCATGCATTCTTCACCATCATCAACATTTGGAATAGTGATTTTACCCTGGGACACGTTAACATAATCGTAGATATCGTTGGACAAGAAGCACATCTCTGTTGAGAAAAAGTAAAGACAAACATGGAATCATATATTTATCTATATCTAGATTTTTTATTTATAAAATTGAAATGGTGTCTATGGGAATTATGGACTTCAACAGAAATGCATACTAGATGAAAGGCGGATAACTGGATGATATCAACATGATAGCAACTTTCATTATCACTGTTATCAATTTGATATTCTGTTATACATGATAACCAAATGTATTGGTTATGTATCCGTGACAGACATTATTGATAACAGGTAGATAACAAAGTATGTTATCACACATCTTTCCCATAACATTTTTACAATGTGTGTTGATATACAAACTTGACTTTTCGTTAAATTATTTGAAGCATAAATTTAATCTAAAACACTCATTTCTCAAAATGTTTCCGTGATTTATGACATTAAAATTCAAAATACATATGATGTTTTAAATTTAGTTATCAACTGAGAAAAAATTCGACAAACAAATTTGAGTTCTCATTTTTGTTATATTGGCTGTTAATTCAGGCAAGATGATAACAAAATCAGTTATTAAATGATGATAACCAGGTAACAAGATTCATTATCATTTTGCTATTCAACTTTGCCCGGGTATCTCGATGCGTGGGAAACTTATTTCCAGAAATGTTCAAGAAAAGCATTTTTCTTCGATCGCAGGACGCACACTCAGGCAAATGGGCTATCGGAATACATAGAAGCTACTTATGGAAATTCGCTACAATAATCGGATTGAAATTCAAACCAAAATTTTAAAAAAATGTCTTCGCGGCAACCTGGAATTGATTACCTGCTTTGCTCTTGTCCACAGTTGATCAACACAAGTTTTCTCGTTTTATTTTGTATGGAGTAATACATCTAGTTTCAAATTTCTCGTAAATGAAAGCATTAATCGAAAAAAAAAATATTTGGTAGGCGTGATAGCAATCATCATTTATCATCATCCGGTACCAAATATTTTTTCAAAAATATTTCCCAATTTTGAGAAACAATTTATTAGATGCATTTCGCCATACACATATTTTTCGCGTTACTTTTTAGCGATTTTTCGTGCATAGACACTAGCGCATGTATGTAACTATGTGGCGAGTAGCGATCAGGCTATTGTGAATCCAGATTAATTTTACACCGAATTTTATAAAAGAAATTAAATATCACCGACAAAAGTTCGCCGAAGTTCGGCGTCGGCATTCTTCCGAAGTGCTACGCCGACAAAGGCAATCCTTATGTGTCGGCGAAGCACTAAATTAGAATGCCGACGCCGAACTTCGCCGAAGTTTTGACTGCCGAACTTCTAATAGATTACCTGCTTTGCTCTTGACCACAGTTGATCAGCAGAAGTTTTCTCATTTTATTTTGTATGGGGAAAGGCATTTAAATTCAAATATCTTCTGAATGCAAACTTTTATCGAAAAAATATTTGGCAGGCGTGATAGCCATCATCATTACGCACAACCGGTACAAAATATTTTTTCGAAAATAGTACCCAATTTTGAGAAATAATTCGTTAGATGCATTTCGCCATACAAATATTTTTCGCGTTATCTGTTAGAGATTTCTCGTGCATAGACACTAGCGCATGTGCGTTACTATGTGGCGAGTAGCGAATCAGGGCATGCATGAAACCCATTGTCACACGAATTGTCAATATATGCCTAAACCAAAGACCTTGCGATCGTTAGGCCAGTGCGTTACATTTTAGCGATTTTTCGCGCATAGACACAGCTTGTGCGTTACTATGTTATGAGTAGCGATTCAGGGCATGTATGTAATCCATTGGCAAACGTGGTGTGTGCGTGTGGAAATGTTGCTTTGCCGTGAGGATCTGCCCAAGTAACCACACACATTATAACATTGTACGTATTTTACTGTATATCAACAATAGACCATTTCCGTGATTTTTTTTATTGGCTTATATGCTTTCTGTCAATTTACTGAACAAACTTTCCTAAGGAACCGATATGTTTTGGAGCCTTCAATTGTTAGAAAACAATGAAAAACTTGCGGCACGTTAGTTCACCCCTCGGTCCCCTACAATTTGTTTCACCTCGAAAAAATGCAGACCTCTTTTTCCCCTATGGTTTTACCACGTTGTGGTGAATTTTAGATCAGCTGGCATGACCAGATGATTTTTGTTTATGTTTTCATTCATCATAATGGGCTCCGTTGCGGTTTCGCTCCCTCCTTCCTTCACGGCTCCTGAAGTCTCCGTAATCACCGCGGAAACCACCTTCACCGCTTCGGCCGGTTATGACCGCACCCGGTGAACACAACATGGTTCTATAACGCAAGGATTGTAGTCGACAGATGCCTGATCTCTCTGCTTTGTGCCGACGAGGATTGAAGGGATTGAATATGCCGGAAGATTCCCGCCTAGAGGCAGCAACAGCTGTTCAAAATTTCCTTACGCGGCTGTTGCTGCCTCAAGGCGGAAATCTTCCGGATCAACAGCCAACAGATAAATTAAAGCATTTTTCGGCATGAATAGTAAAAAATAGCCTCTAATAGAACTAGCGGTACCGTAACTGCTGGGTGAATGAGAGATTTGTTGTTAGGGGTTGGTTTTGAATTTTGAATCTGTGGAGGAAAATATATTTTCCTAAAGGAAGACTTGAATCGGTTTGTAGTTGGAACTATTATTCAGAACGGGTTGCGCCAGTTCCAACCTGGTTTAAAAACGTTTGTTTGAGTAGTTTCGGTGGCTCTCCTGTTTGGGGCGCCCTGACCGGGATCACGGTCAGTTTGAGCGCGCACCTGATTTGACGTTTGCAAATGTAATCAAGCATCCCAATGCAGGGGTGGAATCGAAAAACTGTTGCAAAATCACCACGCTGATACCCATAGGGTTGAACAAACTGTGCCGCATCTTGAATTATTTTTCAAAATGTGGTGACTATCCATGTTTTCAAAAAGTTGTAAGAAAATCAGGAGTGCATATAAACAAAATCTGAAAGCGTTAACATTCATTAAAAATGATTGTCTTCCGAAGAAAAATACAAAAACTGGGGGTTAGATCTGACGGAAATGGTCTATTTGCAGTGGCATATATTTTTATCATGTTGAATCATGAGCGATGTTGGTAATGCCGGTAAGAACCTGATGGAATTTATCTAACATTATTTTTTAACACAAGGCAGCGTAGCGAAACCAAATTAACAGAAAAAATAATCGCGAATAGACTGCAGTATGTCGCAACCCCTCTCCCAATTTTATGTTATCAATTTAGTATATATTTTCATGTATAATTAAAAATCTCTAGCATCAGACGGTTGCTGATTAAAAGTGCTGCTTACATCAAATCATCGTCGTTCTGGTTGAATTTCGACACATTGAAGATCCTGATACATTGGCAGAGACATGTGTTTTGCTTTATTATGTCTTTTAAGTTCGTAGTCACCGATTCAGTTTTGTTTTGGTTGACAAACTTCATGACACTAGGCCGTTCAACAGCATAGACAACCGTTGTATACGGCTTATTGGCACAGGGCTTACAAGCACAACAATAAAGCTCATATACGGCCAATATCAGTGCTATAAGCATGCGAACATGTTTTATGAAGCTAATAGGCACAAAACCGGTAGATGGCACTCCGACTGCTTATAGCAGTGCTTATTGGTTACCTGGGAAGTTTGGTGATTATGCGTATATTATATGTCATTTATGCAAATTGTAGCTCTTTTGACCAGAAACAACTTTCCCTTCCATATCAAGTAGCTTGGTCTTCCAGTTTTAATTTTTGTACCGCATCTCCAAACATACATCGTACTGTGCTCTGCTGGAACGCACCAGAACAAGGACACGTTAATATGCATGCTGCTCCGCAGCCTGTCTCGATTCACGAGCTGATGACGACATCTCCCTGTTTTGGCGAAGCTGATGGATGAGTACCATCGTCGACGTGAACGAAGGGATGTTAAGGTGATGTAAGAAGATCAGAAACGTTTGCTAACTATTTCTCCAGTTTTGTGCCTTTGAAATCGTGAGTAGGGGCACAAGTCAGCCATTGTGCCGGCCATCTTTGGATTCTGAGATGTTTCACCTTGAAGTGAAAGCTGAGAATGCGATGCGATTGACGGAAGGTAAGTGAAACAGCGGTAAGGAGTCTCAATTGTGCCACCACTGCAAGAAGCCCGGCTACGAAACAAGAGCGAAGCTGCACAGAACCTAAAGGAATATATTCGCTGGACCGCGAACATTTTTGGGCGCAAACCGAAGGTGATCCGTTCGGATGGTGGCGGTGAGCTTAACAACGGAGAGCTTCGTCGTTTCTACAAAGAAGAAGGCATCAAATAGCAATGGATTACCTGCTTCGCTCTTGTCCACAGTTGATCAGCAGAAGTTGTCTCGTTTAATTTTGTATGGGGAAAGGCATCTAACTTCAAATATCTCGTAAATGAAAGCATCAATCGAAAAAAAAATATTTGGTAGGCGTAATAGCCATTATTACGCACAATCGGTACCAAATACTTTTTTCGAAAAAAGTTCTCAATTTTGATAAATAAATCGTTAGATGCATTTCGCCATACAAATATTTTTCGCGTTACTTTTTAGCGATTTTTCGTGCATAGACACTAGCACATGTGCGTTACTATGTGGCGAGTAACGAATCTGGGCATGCATGTGACCCATTCACCACACCGCAGCAGAATGGAGTGGCCGAACGGAAGAACCGTTCCATTACCGAAATAGCCACGTGTATGTTGCTGGACACCGGACTCGACAAGCGTTATTGAGGCCAATCGGTGTTGACAGCTACGTACCTGCAGAATCGTCTGCACTCTCGATCTGTTCCTAAGACTCCGCAAGAGCTCTGGTGGGGCCGCAAACCGGATTTAAGTCATCTGTGGGTCCCGATTTCATGCGTCGTAAGGGTTGGTTCATATATTTCATAACGCTTAAATTGACCATTTTGGACACCCACCCACCCCCTCGTGACGCTTTTTGTATCGATACTCTACAATTTTTGTATGAGCCGAACAACGTTAGGACACCCACCCACCCCCTAAAGCGTTATGAAATTTGTGAATGAGCCCTAAGATAGACGGAAATGCACCGAAGCTGGTGTTCGTCGGATATTCGCTCGAGCACAAGGGTTACCGTTTTCTCGATCCGGAAACGGTTTTAATCACAAGCAGGGACGCAAAGTTTTTGGAGCTCGAAAAAAGTACGTGTTCCGTCGAGATTCCGATAGCTGCGTCGGAAACAGGTTAGCAGCCAGCAGTGTACAGCGAGATGAAGCTTATACCCTTTAAGGAGGAGGATTGAGAGCTTCCGGCGATGTTTTAATAATTTTTTCGAGTCTACAAATCAAGCGTCGAGCCTGCGGAGGACGTTCGATGATCCCAGCGAGAAATGCGCAGAAAGGTTCTCCGGCGTTTTGATGATTATGTACTGGACTACGACGTTGGAATACAGTGGGGATTCGCTGGTTGGAACACGACTGCCTTCCATCTAGCGAATCGGAACCGTTAGTTGGATCGAATGACAGCTGGTGAAAATGTTCCACACTAACGCATCTGGAGAGCAAATCGTCGCGAAACGCACATATTCATATGCATTTGTTCTATATATGGAGACTTCAATGCGACGGTACTCAGACGTCAAAGTCAGTTTGACATTTCTGGTGACATTTGAGTACTTTTTAGTTGGAATATTTTCCAAACAGCGAACATCCAACAATCGAGCCATTCCGTGTGGCGGACCGCCAACGAGCGAATCCCCACTGTAGCTGCTCGCGCCATGGAAGAGCCATCAACTTTCCAAGAAGCCGTCGAGAGCCCGTAATGGCGCCGGGCTATAAATGATGAAATGGAGTCGCACAAGAAATGTGGTACCTGGGAACTCGTGACTTTGGCGCCTACACGAAAGACAGTAGGTTCAAAGTAGAGTTTTCGTCTGAAGCGGAACGAGCACGGTGAAGTGGTAAAGCATAAAGCACGAATAGTAGCACAGGGGTTCTCACAACGTCCTGGCGTTGACTTCGAGCAAATGTTTGCACCGTTTACATATCATGCTACCCTGCGTACGTTTTGACTGTAGCGGCCAAAAGAGGTTTAAAAGTTCAACATTTCGACGTTAAAGCCGTTTATCTCTAAGGATCGCTAAAAGAGGAGGTGTTTATGGGACAACCTGTTGGATTCGAAGCTAAGGGAAAGGAGGAGATGGTGTGTCGACTTAATCGTAGTAAATCAGCCATTCCATGAAAAACCGATCTAGTGGGTCACCGAATTTTGTGAAAATTTGCTATTTTGTTCCTAATCTAAAATAAGGATACACGTATTTTTATATTGTTTGATTGGGGTGACCATTTCCAAAATAGAGTGACCAAAAAAATCGCGATTTTGCAAAATTTTATTCAAAAAATAAATATAACTTTTGAACCGTTCTTCCGATTTTCAATCTTTTTAGACGAAATGAAAGCTTAAGGTGATTATAGAACGAAGCCACACCTCAAATTTTCAAGAGCACAAGACTTAAAAACCAAACAGTGCTCCGCGTTGAAAATCTATCCCATTGGTCACCACCAGCAAGCAAGCAATGTGATTGGTTTCTCAACGCGAACTGTTGTTAGATTCTCCAGTCTTGTGCACTTGAAAATTTCAAGTTTGGCTTCGTTTTATAATCACCTTAAGATTTTAACTTTTCAAGAAAAACATAAAATTTCACAAATATTGTTTTTCGTACATGAAACAAATCAATAATTTCCATTTTTTTCGTGTTTTGAAAGATTCGGGACCAAAGGGGCTATTGCTGTTCTAATTTTTTCTTGAAAATTCAGAAAATTCTACGTTTACTGTCAAGTTTTTTTCAGCGATGTGTGTTATTTAGATACATTTTTTTGAAAATAAAAAATCAGTCATTTTTCATAGGCACACACTGTAGGTCTCAGTACATTAGATTTTCTATTTTTAAAAGAATCATAATTTTCGAACAGCTCAACCAATTTTAAATACTTTTTTATGGAATAAAACCTTAAGATTTCAACATTTCAGAAAATATATAAAACTTTGAATATTATTTTTTACATAAAAATAAATAAAAATTTCTAAAAAATATCTTTATTTTTTTTTCATGTAATTTTTTTTCTCAATTTTGTATAACGTCGTTGGGTGTAAGAATGGGTCAAAAAAGGATACGTACGAAATATTTATTGAATACCTATCGCAAGTTAACTCCAATAAACTTTAAATTTGGTGTGTGTATTTTGATGGTACATTAACAAACTACACTGCACTATACATGTGAATGAAAAATGACCCAATGTCACCCCATAAAGGGGGTGGCATTGGGTCACAGTAATTGAAACAACTTTTTTTTTTGAAAATATGATTACAAAACCAATCACAGCTGAAAAATATTGATGAAATATGACGCAAACAAGAAGAAATGACATCTAAGAAGTTTCAGAAGTATGATAAACCCACTTAAAAGTACTATTATATCAAAAAAAATGAAGAGCTATGAGAAACAAAATGTATACCCAGCATTTATAATCAAGTTTACATAAATTTTCTTGTTTTTTCTTCTTCAAATTGTCTTCTAAGACTCATCTTAATTGTCATAAAGCCTATTCAGTATCCCCAAAGGTGTTCTGGAACAGTGATTATTTTAAACTTTCGCAAATAGTTAAATTTCGGTGCGATCAAAAGATCAAAAGATTTCAAGCAGATGTTGACGTCATCATTTGTACCTACTTCCGTGAGATGTTTCTATGATGTGAACATACAAATAAATAATTAAATATGAAAAAAAATGTGCTTACTGGTTTGAGAAGTTGTCAAAATGCGTTGCATTGTTATTAGATGCACGAAATCCTCAAGTAGACTTGTTTGATGGCTCAGCTATGCTGTATTTAGAAAGAATAAACACATCGTAATGATGAAAGAGTACACACGGCACTGTAAAACGACAAAAATGTAGACTTGTGATTTCATTCACAATCGTTCTTGCATGACCCAATATCACCCCCATTTTTAAAGTTTTAGACACCGTACCAAAAGAATGAAATTTTTGTCGAAAAATCAAATAGATTCCCGGAAATACTACTGAAGTGTATTGAAACTTTCAACCTTCTACTAATATATCATGAAAGATTAAAGTACATGTGTTATACTTTGCACAGGAGATATTTAATGTTGTAAATTTTCTCCAGTTTCAACATACAAGTTTGTTGATATGCTAAGCAAAAACTACTATTTCTTAAAATGTATGTTGTGATTTATTATGAGTTAATAATAATTTATTGACGTAGAAGTACGTCTTTCTTCTCTATACAGGAGTGAAATTGGAATTTCAAAACCAAGAGCGTTACGTTGGCATGAAATATTTTAAACGTTTATAACTTCTCGCTGGCTTAACGAAATTTCTTGATTAGCACCTCAATCGAAAGATAAGACATCAAAGCGTCATGTCGTTTACTTACTGAATCCCACATACCTGTCCAAATAGTTTAATAACTGTTTTAAAATAGAACGTTGATTTCAAGCAAATCTATATATAGGGGTGGCTAGAGAAAATTTGACGTCATTTGCTTTTCACTCTCCGATTGGCTCACATCTCAGCAGGCGACAGATCGGCTTGCTCTGACCGGGCGTGCTTCTCAGGCACAGACATCGATAGCGAAGGACGCCCCCGTTTGTCTTGCTTCGCTCAAATCAGAGAAGTTGCCGTCCGAAGCCAAAGCCATCACCGCTGCCGCCGCTTAGAAGAAGAAGAGGAAGCAGTCCACAGGTGAATTTGCGGTCGAACTGTGAACACGGTCGGGCTAGTCATTCTCGCTTTGTGGTTCACCGCTTGTTTGCGTTCACCCAGCCATCGTCATCGCCGCCGCAAATTTCATCGGCCGAGGAGCTGTTGACCCGCGCTTCAAAATTTCGACTCGTGATGAAATCATCATTAGTGGTCAAGAAGCAATCCCGTTAGGAGCAAATACCAGAAGCCCCCTGAGTTTTGCTGGTCTGAGCAGTGTTATTTATCCATAACAACATCGAAGCTAACAAAGCCATCGGTTCTTTTCAGAGCCATCAAATTTGTGGAAAAGAGTTAAAAGAGAAATATTTCCGACTTTATTTATAACTTCTAATATTCCTAAATCAATTTCACGGCTTCATACAAAATTTCATTTGTCATGAATAATTTATGACTCAACCTTTTTAGATTGTACTCGCGGACGCTGCTGTAGTGCCGTCGGGGTGAGTGCTCAACATTTCACAACGATTGTAAAATAGAGTGGCTTTTCCAACAGCGCCTTTTATGTTCCATATTTTTGGGAACACTTTGATTAGGAAAATTATCCCATGTAACAAAATTGCGACATATTAAGAATGCTTTTGAGAAGACATTCTCATTGAACAGTTGTAATAATTTTGGCACCCATGGATCAGAAATTTACCTTCATAATAAAGAAAACTATTGATTATCAATAGCTCGTATTGAATATTTAGTTAATGTCAACCCTTCCAGCAATTCATGTTCGACCAATTTCCCACGCATTAGCCTTCTCCGCAATTTTCAAGTAATTCTAAGCCGAACACATTATTGGCACATACCCATTTCCCAGATTGGTCGATCAGAAAGCGAAGAGCACAAAAGGGAGGAGCATCATCTGCTATTCCAAGGTTATAAAACATGCTGCCTTCGTTGGATTCAGTTTCATTCCATTTTCGCTTTCGAGCTGGTAAGAGCTCCTCCGAACTTGCTTAGCGAGAAGTACCTCGCTGCTAGAAGCTTGCTGAGCTGTTAATCCAGAATCTGGTTTGTGAAATCGCTCAAGATTTCAAGATTGAGCTACGTTTCCAGATTTCAACTAAATCCCTGTGATCCGCTACCCTGTTGATGTTGTGCACCCATGAAATGTTCATCTGGTTTGTCGAATAAACAGAGAACTTATTCACATCTTCTTCTTCTTCATCTTGGCATTAACGTCCTCACTGGGACAGAGCCTGCTTCTCAGCTTAGTGTTCTTATGACACTTCCACAGTTATTAACTGAGAGCTTTCTTTGCCAAAGTTTCCATTTTTGCATTCGTATATCGTGTGGCAGGTACGATTATACTCTATGCCCAGGGAAGTCAAGAAAATTTACATTACGAAAAGATCATGGACCGACCGGGAATCGAACCCAGACACCTTCATCATGGCTTTGCTTTGTAGCCGCGGACTCTAACCACTCGGCTAAGGAAGGCCCCAACTTATTCACATGCATTTGCAACTTTTTCGATTTTCCATACAAAATGACCAACTTTGGTAAGTTAGATCTCAGTTATTTATGGAAATATTTTCGAATGAAACTTTCACAGAACATCAGATATAACTTGAATTTCAACATATATTTTTGAATAATTTTTCCAATCACAAGTTTATAAGTAATAACTGTTTGACTAAACTGTAATTTTCGACGAAAAATTCAAAACTTTTTATCTTAAAATCTGATAGTCTTACACAAAAACTGTCTTCAGCAAACTTATTCATCTCGTCAAAATCTACAACTTTGCTGAAGATACCATGAAGCTATTCCTTCAATATGTTTAATTATGTCAATTATAAAAAATCGTCAAAAAAATCACTTTAGTCAAACCGTTACTGCTTTTCAACGTGTGATTGGAAAAATCACTCAATAATATATGTTAAAATTTAAGTTATGTCTGATATTCTGTGAAAATTTCATTCAAATCGGTCCATAAATAACTGAGATATATATGCATGAAAAATCAAAAGAGTTGCAGTTTTTTTTTCTCAGCGACGAATCACACCATCAACGAAAATAGCGCGAAAGCAATAACCAATCGCGTGCGAGTAGCGAACGGAGTGCGAGAACCCCACCACTCGCCATCGGTGAACGGAGCTCGAGCAAATAAAACCACTGGTTGTTCTGCTCCCAGCTCATTCACAAATCGAACGGCATAACGAACGGATCAAGCATCGGAGCAGCAAAGAGCGCGTGAAAGCCACAGCAGTGTGCGAGTAGCGAACGGAACCACACTGATAGAAAAATAATAGTATGTTTAAACATACAACCATTCTTATCATTACTATGCCGTAAAATGATAACCATAACCATAAAAATGGTTAGGTGTATCGAAAAATTGTGACGACAACTACGAATCCGCGACAATTTAAATAGTAATCTTTACCATACAACGTAGTTGGCCAAAATGTTCTGGAAGACATTCTTGCTGTGGTTTCTAAAACGTCCATACCTACAACCATGTACCTAACTACATAAACTTTTTCAACTGTAGATTACAATAGATTTAATCCCGAATACATATTTGGTTTACGACAGCCCTACGATATTGCATCGGTAAGTAAATGCGCACTAAATGCAAGAACTGTGGTAACTAATTTCTGATCGTTTTCGCAGGTTCTGTTTGTTCACAAACTGAACATGGCTGACTTGCAGGACTAAATCGAGTCGCAGTGCTCCGGCGGAATCAAGAGCACGCTGAGATATGTTCAACCCGGAAGATGGTCCCGTGATAATCACTGATAGTTCCAGCAAAATGTTCGGCAACTACGAATGGGTTGACGTGATGATCTTCCCCCCGAACGGGTGAAACGACATTTCCCCGATCGGCATTAACTCCTTTTGCAGAAACAGCTGAGCAATCGAAATTAACATACCCCGTCCGGTCCATTTTTGTCGAACGAGGACGACGACAGCACCATCAATCTAACCGGGGACATTGCCAAGCGGAGTGTGCCTTCACGCGGAGTATCGCCGCAGCTGTCCAGGTAAAATAGGATTCAGCCAATATCGCTATTTTGCATAAAAATAAATGAAAACAACAAAATATGGTTCTTTTTCCTTCATGCTGACAGTTCAAAACAAACAATCAATCTACCATATGACAACAACAACCATGGGCAATTTTACCATAACCCTATGTTCATTTTGAATATGGACATGGTAAATTTCACCACGCTCAACTATGGTTGTCAAAACATAGTAAAACTCACAACGGATTAGTTTTTCCAAAAATGTTCCATGTTCCGTTGAAATCAAGTGGTAAAATATTTTTAACTACACCCTCGATATGGTTGCTGGTACTATGTTAATTTTATCAGTGCAGAGAGCAACGAAGCGAAAGCAACAACTGAAAATCATTCAGTGGACGGATTAGTAGTCAGCGCCTACCGGCGACCTGTTGGAAAGTAACGCCAGCGAAATATACACCATCTGCCTCTCCTTACCATTCATATTCTTGTACTTGATGAGTTCAATGAAATGGTTTGGTTTGGCGATGGAGCAAAGAGTTATTTAGGATGATTTTACTTGACAAAAAGTTGTTGATAAATATTCCAATCAATAAGAGTTGTTTTGAAAAAGTTCACTTTTAGCAGAATTTTCCTCGGAAAATTTCTGCTTTACCAAAGAGTTGTTAATGAAATTCCTGCAGCAAAGGGTCGAGTTTCTCCCCACGAATATTTCCAGCCAGGACCAGTCATGGAGGACAATCCATCCCGAGCATCACGGCCCCCGCTTCCAAAATTCTCGAGTACGGAAATTGTAAAATGTATTAAAATTGCGACAGATTTTAAATACTGTTCAATAAACTGTTTCTTGACCAATTGTAATGAGCAACTATTGATCTGAATTGATTTTTCTACATGTTGTCTATTGCGTTAATCTGAGAAACAGGCTATATGAAATTGATGTCTTGGCAAATGATGTACAAGATGGGCATTATGCTGTTATTGCATCCCGACGACACTGCAGCAGCGTTCTCGGACCATCCTCAAATTGTCGTATTGTCGACTATTCGTGATAAATCAGATATTGTATGATGCTACGAGATGAATTAAGAGATTATAGCAGGTATGTGGTAAGCACATTAGGAAATATTACTAGCTATGCTGTGTTTATCACGAGAAGTTCTTACTAGCTCGAAAGTGTAAATGAAATGAACCGAATCCTGTGGTTGTTACAGAGGGATTTTACTCCGAAGGTCATTCGTCCCTTAAATGAATCGAATCTGTCGAAAATAGTATGTTTTACCTAATTTGAATTGCAGACGATGCTCCTCCCTTTCGTATTCTTCGCCTTCTTCTGATTGACCAATCTAGGATAAGGTTATGATAAATCAACGATGCTGTTAGAAATACCATACAATGCTGAGTATTATGATGTTATTACGGTCCGACGGCGCTGCAGTGGTAAATTCTCAAATTCATTTAATTATGTGGGGTAAATTATGTGAACCAAATTGTAGTATACCGCGATATTTAGATCATTATAGATAAATCAGTAAATATCATCCAATAAACCCTTTTATGAACGTATGTAGGTCCTGAAAAGGGCCGATTGAGCTTGGATGCTGTGACCACGAGTTTACCACGAGTCGAAATCTAGAAGCGCGGATCGTTTAACCTAGAAATCTTGAGCGATTTCACAAACCAGATGATTGGCAGCTTAAGATTAACAGCTCATCAGATTTCTAGCAGCGAGATACACTCTATTTTACAATTGTTGTGGAATGTTGAGCACTCACCCCGACGGCACTGCAGCAGCGTCCGCGATTACAGTCTCAAAATGTGTAGTCATAAATTATTCATGACAAATGAAATTTTGTATGAAGCTGTGAAATTGATTTAGGAATATTAGAAGCCATATATAAAGTCGGAAATATTTCTCTTTTAACTCTTTTCCACTAATTTGATGGCCCTGAAAAGGGCCGATGGCTTTGTTAGCTTTGATGCTCCTACAGATAAATAACACTGCGGGATGTTATCAGTTGATTGCCATGGTCAAACGGGGAATCCTCAACTCAAATGTATAAATTTGAGCAAGTTATTTGCTTATACGACGAACCTAAAGTTTCGTGGCGTGGATGGCGCACAACAGTAACAGGTAGTGGATCACCGGGCTTAAGTCGAAATCTGATGATGGCGGCGATGACGATGGCTGGGTGAACGCAAAAAAGCGGTGAAGCACAAAACGAGAATGACTTGCCCGACCATGTTCACAGTTCGACCGCAAATTTTCCTGTGGACTGCTTCCTCTTCTTCTTCTTGACGGCGGCAGCGGTGATGATTTTGGCTTCGGACGGCATCTTCTCTCGCTCCCTCGACAGTTTGATTTGAGCGAAGCAAGACAAACGGGGAGGTCCTTCGCTATCGATGTCTGTGCCTGAGAAGCACGCCCGGTCAGAGCAAGACGATCTGTTGACTGCTGAGATGCGATCCAAGCGGAGAATGGAAAGCAAATGATGTTTCTCAAGCATCCCTATTTATAAATTTGCTTGAAATCAACTTCTCTAGCACCCCTATTTATAAATTTGCTTGAAATCAACGTTCTCTTTTAAAACAGTTATTAAACTATTTGGACAGGTATGTGGGATTTAGTAAGTAAACGACATGACCCTTTGATGTCTTGTCTTTCAATTGAGGTGCCATTCAAGAAATTTCGTTAAACCAGCAAACAGCTATAAGAGTTCAAAATATTTCATGCCAACGTAAGGCTCTTAGTTTTGAAATTCCAATTTTACTCCTGTATAGAGAATTTTTATTTTACTTTTAAACTGTGCGGCATAATCAAATGCAAACGCATTCATTTCCCGATGGTTAGTGCCTGTGCTTTTACTGTTCATAAGTCGCAAGGTGGAACTTTCCCCTAGGTCGTGTACGACTATGACAAAAGCCAGGATCAGCAATTGGTATATGTTGGTTTGTCGCGGGTTACTTCACTGCAAGGACTATTTTTGACAAACTCTTCCAATTTTTTTAAGTTCCATCACGCCAAAGGCAGCAATTCTCCCAAGAGGGTTGACTTGAGGAATGAGCTGCAGCGCTTAGGCAATCATCGATTAGTGACTGCGTGAAATACTGGATCATAGCGGCCAAGCCTGCATATTGATGAGTATCAATGTACAGAGCCTAAATGCTCATGCAATGGATATTGCTACAGACCAAAGCACTGGACCGATTCTATCGATTCTCACGATCGAAGCACCCGAGCTATCAAACATCTAATCTACTGGAGGAGTTTGGCGAACTACAGCTGGAGCCAGAAACCGAACACCCAACCAAGCAACACAAGGAAGCAACGACCAAACAAACAAATTCAATCATCTGGCATTATTCCTGGAACACCAAACACTGGTTCTCGGAACCACAGAACGACAAATGGTGCTTTTCAGGACTACCAAAATGAGTCCAAAAAGAGTTAACTTCTGAAAACTTCATCCGATCAATAACAACACAAAACTAGTATACGTACAAATTCATACACATGACAAATCAAATTATTAATCATCGTAGTTCTACGTCAACCCCGCGGTAATGTAATAGACATTACCCACCCCAATTTTTTTTTTAACAATAATTAATAATATGTTCTCTAATAATAATAATGATAATAATAATAATGATAATAATAATAATAATAATAATAATAATAATAATAATAATAATAATAATAATAATAATAATAATAATAATAATAATAAAATTAATAATAATAATAATAATAATAATAATAATAATAATAATAATAATAATAATAATAATAATAATAATAATAGTAATAAAAATAATAATAATAATACTAAGAATAATAATAATAGTAATAATAAAATTAATAATAATAATAATAATAATTATAATAATAATAATTATAATAATAATAATAATAATAATAATTATAATAATAATAATAATAATAATAATAATATTAATAATAATAATAATAATAATAATAATAATAATAATAATAATAATAATAATAATAATAATAATAATAATAATAATAATAATAATTATAATTATAATAATAATAATAATAAATAGGTGGGACCTCAGGCAACATAACTCCTGGGCGTCCATGAAAAACCACCATCTTGAGTAGGTGGGAGCTTGAGGTAAAATATCCTGGGCGTCCATGTAAAACCACCCTCGGCGAGCAGCGGCGCTTGAACCAAGCTATTAAGCACTGTAATTGGAGGAAATGCCAATGCAGAACCCGTAGCTTCCGGGAATGAAAGCAAACCCAGCAATGGAGACACGATCAATGAGGAATAGAAGAATGCGATCGCCCGAGGAGGGAGCCCCTACTGGAGCTGGTCCTGGGACGGGGGACAGAGCGAGCGGCCAGCGGCTGGAAGAGGATAATGAGCAAGAGCGGCCTTCCAGTCAACGGGCACAGCCCGTACCGCGAACGCGAAACAGAAACGGCAGCAGCAGAAATCACCAAGGCCATGCTGCACCTACTGATGTTGCTGTGGCTGATAGACGTCAGTCACTCACGTTGGCAGGCGGCCGACGGCAGCGGATCATGTGGACGAGGGAGATGAATATGTATGTGATTCGCTGCTACTGTGTCTGCACAAAAATGGAGACGGACATGTCTGGCAGATCAGGGATGCTGGAGATGTTCAACGAGCGATTTCCTCGCTTTGCGCGCCAACTTGACTTGAACAAGCTGTACACACGGCAGCGTGCAATTATGTCTCATAATATGCTCACCGCTGCAGAAGTGGAGTACATCAAGCTGAAAGTGCAGAGGGAGATAGGAGAGGAGGGGACAAGATCGAGCGATACGTCGAGAAGGAGTTCTGTTGGGCTGGATGCACCGATCACGAGTGAGAGTCGTGATTCACCTGCACCCACTGCTCCAGGACCGACAGCGGATATGCAACGACAGCAATTACGAGACGAACTAGCACTCCATATGGGCACAGCAGTTACGCAGTTCCGTGGGACAGACCCCATGTCCCGGCACCGGATACCAAAGCTGCGGTATTCCTACCGGCTGACGAGTGCAGTAAGCATCCTAATTCAGGATATTTTGCCACAGTACTTGGAAGCCGTGGAGAACCTTGAGGATCTGCAGTTTATCGTGTATTCAGCTGCAATAGCTGTAGTTAAGACGTTGGGATTGCGAACGCGCCCGCAAGGAGAAGATGGCACGCGCCCCAAAGCACAGAAACCCGTATGGATGCGACGCCTTGAGAGCCGAATCGCAACACTGCGATCAAAGGTTGGTCGATTAACACAGTACAAGCAGGGGAATCGATCAACGAGGCTGGTTCGTCATGTTGCTGAAATTGTTAGGCCCGCAGAGCTCCGAGATCTCAGAGAAGTCGACATTACTGAGATCCTCGACACCCATGTACAGCGGTTGAGTGCTCTTGCGAAACGGTTGCGACGTTATGGAGAATGTTCGAAGCGGGAGGAACAAAACCGGATGTTCAACATGAACGAGAGGGAGTTCTACAACCGCATCCGAAATGACAAGGTCGACTTTGGCGAGGGACTTCCAGAGATTGGCGACGTTACACAATTTTGGGCCAATTTATGGGAGAACCCCACCGAACATAACGGCGATGGGATGTGGTTAGCAGAAGAAGAGAGACAATGTGATGGAATTGGAGACTTGACCGCGGTCGTGGTAACCGCTCAGGATATACGTGAAGCTACCCGGTATACCAGGAATTGGGCTGCACCAGGACCTGATTTTGTGCACAATTTTTGGTATAAAAAACTCACAACGATCCATGGGCGGATGGCGGAATGCTTCAATACGGTACTAGGAGACCCCACGCAGCTACCGGAATTCATCACCAGGGGTGTCACATTTCTTCTGCCAAAGGACCAACACACAGCTGACCCAGCGAAGTATAGACCAATAACGTGCCTTTCAAGTCTGTATAAAGTGCTATCGTCGGTAATAGCGAGGAGGGTGCAAGCCCATTGCGACGCCAACAACGTGATGACCGAAGAACAGAAAGGGTGTCGCAGAAACACGCAAGGCTGCAAAGATCAGGTCATCGTAGATGCAGTCATTGTAGGGCAAGCTACCCAAAAGCAAAGGAACCTGAGTATGGCGTACATCGACTACAAAAAGGCATACGACTCAGTACCGCACTCGTACCTTCTCAAGGTACTGCAGTTGTATAAGGTAGACGGGAACGTCATCAGGCTGATGCAACACGCGATGGGGATGTGGAGCACATCCCTACACATTACCGACGGTACAGCTGTGTTACGGTCCAGGACTCTCAGCATCAGAAGGGGGATTTTTCAAGGCGATACCTTTAGTCCGCTGTGGTTTTGCCTGGCCATGAACCCCCTCAGCAAAGCACTCAACCAATGCAACTATGGCTACCAACTGAAAAGTGGGGAAAGGAGCACAAGAGTTACCCACACCTTCTATATGGACGACCTGAAGCTATTTGCGGAATCAGTGCAGAGGCTGCATCAGCTGTTGCAGCTAGTTACGACATTCAGTAACGACATCCGGATGGAGTTTGGTATTGACAAATGCAGGTCAATTCATCTACGTCGGGGTCAAGTTATGGATGCCAGCTGTTTCCGCGTCAACGAGCAGGAGGAGATTCGGAATATGGTTGAAGGCGAAACGTATAAATACCTTGGATTCCTGCAACTTAGAGGTATTCGCCACACGATGATCAAGAAGGAGCTGCAGGAGAAGTTTTTGTCACGTGTCAACTGTATTCTGAAGAGCTTTCTGTCTGCCAGCAACAAGGTGAAGGCGATCAACACGTTTGCTGTGCCCCTGTTGACGTATAGTTTCGGGGTGGTAAAGTGGACCAAGACTGATTTGGAGGCGATAGAACGAGCAGTACGAGTGGCGTTCACCAAGCACCGAATGCGCCACCCAAAATCGTCCATTGAGAGAGTCACCCTGCCACGTGCAGCAGGAGGAAGAGGCGTCACCGATATTCAGGCACTATGTGTCTCCCAGATCCAGCAGCTGCGGGCATATTTCGTAGAAAGCCAGAACCGCCACGAAATTTACCGCACTGTATGCGAAGCTGTCCACGGCTTCAGCGCCCTGCATCTGGCGCAGGAGGATTACCAGCTGAACTGCGACATCAAAACCGTCGATGAGATGATCGCAATGTGGAAGCAGAAGGAGTTGCATGGAACGCACCCCCATCAACTGGAGCTCGAGCACATCGCTGTACCGCTGGACCACAATGTCCAATCAACGTTCTCTAACAAGATAGCGAAGTACCACGACTTGGCGGAGGAGTTGAAGCAGATGTGGCACCTAGAGGACGTCCGTATAATTCCGGTAGTCCTCTCAGCGACCGGAATTGTCCCGAAATCTCTCCTAAGGTCCCTAGACGAGCTGGAATTGAAGAAGGACCTACACAGCATCCAAAAAGCGGTGATTCTTGGAACCAGCAGCATAGTTAGACGGTTCCTGAACCACCACAACTGAGAAGCTCATCCAGCAGACTCATTAGGATAAGTTAAACCGACCAATGAGATCCACAGAGCCTAATCCCCTTTGGCATACAGATTGCCCGGGGTAGGTGAAGGTTTCCAGCATTTTTTGTTGAGAAGTGCCAAAACTCTATAATAATAATAATAATAATAATAATAATAATAATAATAATAATAATAATAATAATGATAATAAAAATAATAATAATAATTCGAGTGGGAATCGCAATAAGGACCTATCTGACAAACCAATAACAATGAGAAAATAACCAATGAAATTCTCATGTGCACCTTACCTTTTCTCCTTAATTCACATTTCATAAAAATAGTTTTAAAATCCTCATGAATACCATACACATCTCCTACAATTTCCCTAGCTATTTCGTACTCAAAAAATCTCATAATGTTTCGCCTAAACCTCACTCGAGAATTCCAGTATCGCCCAATGTTATAAGCCTGTAATCGATATTATTTTCAGTGTCGCCCATTACTTTTGCGCCGTGTTTACCTTCTGGTTTCAATTAAGCCCGCCATGTACGCCTTGTTTATTTTTTGTTTGCAGTGTCGCCGTGTTTTGATTTCGATTACAGATGCGCCCAACACTTTGATAAACAAAAACACAGGGGTAATCAATACAGTGTGTAGTTTTGCATGAGATGAAGTTTCGTCAAATTTTCGTTCTTTGAATAGTTAAATTATCGATACGGAAAAAGTTTAAGTGCAGTGTAAAGGCAATCAAGCTACATTTTCAACGCTATATTTTCTTGAATTGTGTACATTTTGTCAGTTTCGCCTAGTTTGCTGATCTTTCTAGAATTATAATATCAGCATTATTAGCTGAAATATTTCATAAAACATATTTTTCCGTTTTGACCCAATCTCACCCCCTAGACCCATTGTCACCCCTATCCAAGGCGCGTTCAATTCGTACTCTGGCTACAGAGTAAAATGCACACACCTTGCCCCTATCGACGGTATCGTATAGGGCTCTGCACAAAACTCAACCTTTCTCTTTCAGCCTTCCATAAATTGTGTAAACAGCAAGGCCAATAAACGTCAAAATCCCATACAAAATCAAAACAGTGCAGAGGCCTATAGTGGACTGCACGCCGTGGTTGCTAAGGTAAACTTTTCTAAGTGTTTGACGTTTCGTGGCCTTGTTGTTTACGCATGCAACGCTTCCTGAGGTTTTTCCTGGGCACATCCACGTGTTCAATGATGTTGATCGGTCTCTATCGGGACAAACGAACGGGATATTTCGACTACTGGTAATACAGGTAAAGTAACGGAAAATCGTTCAAACCGCTGATTGAAAATGCTAAAGGTTCGGAAGCATCCACGCATTGTGCGTGGATAATTAGGTATAGAGAAGTGTGGTACTATTTATATACTAAGTACCGACAGGGTGTAACACGGTTTAATCGGTAAACTTTGCACTACCATATCTTAGCTGATAAGCGTTGGAGACCGATTGGAATTGTATGCAACCATGAATGAAAACCGTACACAAAATTTGCCCATCTCCCGCTTGTTCCATGTAAGTTAGTTATTTCGAAACTGGCTTTGGGGCCGAAGTTCGACCATTTAGATGAGTACTGTCTTCGGGAGAGTTGTACAGGACAGTGCTCCCTTCCTTTCAGGATATGTCATGGTAAGAAACAACCACAACTACGTGGCACTTGATCATATAGATGCCACCGTTCGTCTAACAGCCAAAAATCGTTGCACCAACATCACATTTTTTTACATACTTTGTGTGATCTTGGCAAGCTTAGTATAGGTGAGATATACAATTAAATTATGAGGACGAGAAGTAGCCCATCTACGAGACAATGGGCCGTATGAATAAAATGTAGTAAAGTTGAGTTTACTACATTATCGGTAGTAAACGCTATATGTGGAACACGAGTGGAACATGTTTGTGTCATTTCTCTTTCTACACCTTTCGAACTTACTACAAACAACGCGTTGCTATGAATAAAGGTAGCATTTACTACAAATCTACTGGTAGTTAGCTTCAGAGGTTGCTACCAATGTCATATATAACAGGTCCGGCTCTTAGTATGTGTTTGCTTGTATTAGTCACGAAAAAGATGTAAACAAAACGATCAGCTGATGGTGACGACAAGGTTGCGAAAAATTTTGTTCGCAGCTTTCTCAACGTGACGTCATCTTCGGCTACTTCGTGAACTTTCGGCTCGCCGAAGTTGGCATTGCACAACTACCACTTCAAAACTGATATATTCACAAATACTAATTCGATGTTCGCCCACACCTCTAAATACCCCACATCGGGTTGCTACTCATGCTTTGAGATTGTTGAAATGAATGGAATAATTAAAATTTGAGTAAATACCATGGGAAAACGATGTCAGCTTTGATATTTCGAAAGGTATTTTGAGATTTCCGTAGAAATTTTGATATTTCGAAAAGAATTTCGAGGTTCCGGTAAGGAATTTTGAATTTATTCGAGAGATTCTATCTGGCGTTACGCCCCAACTGCGCAGAGCCTAATTCTCAGCTTCTTATGAGTACTTACACAGTTTTTAACTGAGAGCTTTCAATGTCAATTGACCATTTTACATGTGAATTCCGTGTGGCAGGTACGATAATACTCATTACGATAATTATGTTGAATCTGGCATTACGATAATTGTGTTGTTTTTTAGGAATTCTCGGATGTCGGATGGATTTCAGCTAATTATAAAGTAATTCTTAATTTTATGTAAGAATGACTGGCTGACTAATATCCTAGATTCTCTGACTTCCTTTGGAATTCTGGTATACTTATAGTAATTCTGGGTTTCCGATAGGCATTCTAGATTTGGTATGACAATTCTGGGATTCTGGAAGCCATTCTGGGATTCTTTTGGGAATATTGTAAATCCGGTATTTGATCTGGCTATTGATCTTTTGAAATTATTCGGGTATCTTCAAGATTGTATTTCTCTAAGAATCTCTGAGATTTCAGTGAGATTCCTGCAAACTCTGGTTCGAATCTTTGGAATTCTAGTAAACTTTAGATCCCTTTGATTTTCAGTTCCGTTGCGATTTCAGAGGAGATCTTCAATTAAAGTATACACCTTTGGATATCTGAATGTAAAAATGTAAAAGAAAATACTCAACCACTATTGTGAGAATTTATTTTCATTTCTAAGATTTCCAGATATACTACCAGGAAACCTACCAAAATAACGGAATACCACAGAAATACTAAGAATCCTATATCTATCATCGGAGTTCAACATGCTGTTTTTTTAATTCACAGAGGAAGTTCAAAATTCTACCGCTATTTCATCTAATTCTCTGTACTGGTATCTTGAAAATGTTAGGAACTTTTTAATTCCACAATTGCTGTAATCTCAAGATTCCTTCATAGTATACAGCTTTCTAGCTAAAATACCAAAATTCTCAGAAAAATCCTTGTTGTCAAATCATTATAAAATTCACATGCACATAAAGGGAATGGTAATCGCAAATTCACACTTCAAATCGTGTCAAGTTACATAACCTACATGAATTTGTGTTCATGGTCGATTACGCGATGCATAGCGGGAATGTAGTAATATTCATATTTACACATGATTTGTCGTGTGAATAAGCGACAAAGTTGGCATATATGAATGATTTTATGGGTTTAAAGTGTCACTCTGAATGTAATTTTCCTAACGTGCAGCGTCGCTCTGCAGTCTGAATAGAATTTTCTTAACGTGCAGCATCAGTCACTGCTCATGTTCGAAAGTAGTAGGTACTGCATGTTCGAAAGGTTTTTTATTCATATCAAAAGTGTAGTAAACTTTGTGGATTTTGTTTTCGAGTAGATGCTACATGTAGTAAAGTTCAACGCTTTTTATTCATACGGCCCAATGTCCAACCTGATATGTTATTATAAACTTTTGTATTTGGATCCGCGGGGGAAATTTTCTACGATTCTTTGCATTCATCATAGACCGGAAAAGCAAAAATAAAACTGATTCAGACATTTGGAAAAATATGGACAGCAATAATTTTTAAATTCCAAGTGTAAGAAGAATTTTTATTCGATCATGTAAATGTCAAAATATTTATGCTGAGATTTCTCTTAAGGAATTTAGGTGATACCTGTATTAAAAGGATTCCTCTGGGGATCTCTGCTTTGCTTAAGGAATACCTCAATAAGTTTCTCAAGTAATTCCTCGAGGAAATCCCTCGGGAGTTGCTCCAGGGACTCTTTTAGAATTGCTCGAGAAATTTTGCCAGACATTAATTTCAATAATTTTAATTTAATAATTTCCAGGCAAGCTCAATAAATTTGTCTAGGAATTATTTCAGGATATCCTTCGGATTTTAGGAGTTTTTCTAGGGGTGCTATTACTTTAGAGATGTATTACGTTAGGGGTTCATTTGAGGATTTCTCAAAAAAATATCCAGAGTTTCTCTTAAGAACGCTCTTGTGGATGGGGTTTTGCTGAGATTTCTTCAAATATTTGTTCAAGGATTCTTCAGGAATATCCCTAAGGATTTCTTAGTGCATTCCTTAAGAAAATGGTACTCAAGTTGCAGCATACGGCGGCCCAAATTGCGATTTGTCTTCAAAGCTCGCATAATAAATTTTAATGATTCTGCGAAGAGCATGTGCGTTAGGGTGCGGCTTATTTTTCGATAGTTTTCAAATCCGAAAATTTATGTGTTCTTATGAAATGAAATAACATTAAGAAAAAAACCTCAATATTTGAGCCTAAATAATTGAGATTTAGAGGTGACACAAGCGGATGAAAGCGAATTTTCAATTTATAACCTTTGATGAAGTCTTCATAACATTTAATTTTACAACAAATTTTCGAATTTTGGCAATTTTAGTTAAAAGTAGTTTTCTTCAATTTATTCTTGGTTTTCTGAAAAATTCAACTTTGTTTGATCAAAAATTCATGAACACTCAACCAATTTTTGATATTGTTGCATATTTTTAAATATAATTTGATTGTCTTTAAGAAGTAAAATCGCTTTGACTTATTTATTTAACAAAAATGATAAAAAACGTAGATATTTATCAAAAAACATCTTTTTTTTTAGTTTTCGTTAGTTAAACGGTACAACTGAAAGCTGAAACTGTTTTGTCTTATTTATTGAACATCTCAAATAGACTGACGAAAAATGTTTTATTATTTTATGGCAAAAATATATATGCTCTTTTTAAAAAATATATCCACTCTTCAATTCGTAGTTATATAAGATGCTTTGTAAACTACAGTTAAATAGTTAAAATTGGATCTCCGGCGAAAAAACTTAAGCAACCCTAAGAAAATTGTTTTATTTTTTTTATATATATACAAAATGATTTGGGCAGTTTTTATCAAGTCAAATTATATTTTTATTAATGCGTTGTACACACAATTGACAACAACTAAATTAGCTTCCAAGGCATGTTAAAAAATAAAATCAGTTGAGTATTCATGAAGTTATGGTCAAACCAAGATATTTTTTAGAAAAATATAGATACATTTAATAACTAGAAAATTCACCTTCTAGCCGCAAGCTCCACCTCTAAATCACAGTATTTTGGCTCAAATTTAGAAATTTTTCGCATCCTAATATGCGTGTGACCATTATGAACTCAAATTCACAGCATTTGTTGAATTTGATGGTTTTCGTGGTCGAGCGGTTAATGTCGTCAGGCAGTAAGCACATCGTGTCATGTGGTGTGGGTTCGATTCACGCCTCAGCCATTCACACTTTTCATCAGGAATGTTTCTCGGTTGTGCTATTGGAGCATGCTTGTCCGTTGTCTAGTGTTAGGTTTACAGTCTATGCAGCTAAATGGCTGAAGACGGTGTCCGTGTCTCTTTAATATGGCGGTACTTGTTGAATTACACATTCATATACATACTTCAGATATTTTTTTTTCTAAAGTAGAAATCCAATTTTAACCTTCCTTAGTCCCTAACAAATAGTTACAAATTGTGACTTAGGGTCGTTTTCGACCCGCAAATTCAAACAGCTCGCAAAATCAGTGTGTTGACCGAATTTAGTTCTGTTGGGCTTAAGCCCAAATAAAAGGCACACATATCTAGTTTCAGAAACCCTCCCGGAGATCCGGATTTGGTCATGGTGGCCACCGGGAACCTGCTACATCTGAAAAAGTCCTTTTAGAGACACCCTTACTTTGACAACCTGTAGTTTCATAACTAAACAAGTAATCTGAATCGTCCTCATATTTTTAAATAGGTATTCACGTGAACTGTGAATAGAAATCCTCAAATCCCTTAGTTATTCATCCGAAAAGTGAGTTTCCATCGCAGTTTTGTGTATATAATTCACATCGGTACTACTCGGATGATATATATTTTTGCATAAACTTTCTCTGTAATTTAGTCAATCCTCCATGAGTCGATATTGAAAGGACCATCGACTCATGGAAATATCGAATCATGGAACAGCAATACTATGGAAAGCCATTTGTGGGTATCATCATAGTAACCATGAAATTTCATTTTTAATATGATTCCATGAGTCGATATTGAGTAATGGAACATCGACTAATGGAGGTTTAACTGTAAGAAACCAATTACCGGTGCACATCCCCTGATAAATTTGATCCAGTATAGTCCATGCGGAACCGGTTCCTGGAGTCTTGAAAGGTGGCCAATCTAGACAATTCGATGAAATTACTCGGATTTATGCTCCAAAACCAAATGAATTGTGCCCAATTCGTTAGGATTTTTTATGTTATGATGTATTTCGCAAAAAAAAAAAAAAAATGATGGATGGCTATTCTGGTCCTTTACACAATTATTTTTTGACTGTTGGACGAACGGTTGCATCCATATGATCAAGTGCTACGTAGTTGTGATTTTTTCTTACCATGACATATCCTGAAAGGAAGCGAGCACTGTTCTGTACAACTCTCCCGAAGACAGTACTGATCTAAATGGTCGAAGTTCGGCCCCAAAGCTAGTTTCGGAATAACTAACTTACATGGAAAAGCGGGAGATGGACAAATTTTGTGTACGGTTTTCATTCATGGTTGCATACAATTCCAATCGGTCTCCAACGCTTATCAGCTAAGATATGGTAGTGCAAAATTTACCGATTAAACAGTGTTTCACCCTGTCGGTATTTAGCATGTAAATAGTACCACACTTCTCTATACCTAATTATCCACGCACAATGCGTGGATGCTTCCGAACTTTTAGCATTTTCAATCAGTGGTTTGAACGATTTTCCGCTATTTTACCTGTATTACCAGTAGCCGAAATATCACGTTCGTTTGTCCCGATAGAGACCGATCAACATCATTGAACACGTGGATGTGCCCAGGAAAAACCTCAGGAAGCGTTGCATAGCTAAGTGGCTTCACCAACGCGGACATAAATTTTCTAAGTCCAAACCGTAAACAACAAGGCCACAAAACGTCAAACACTTCAATACAGAGTCAGAATTAGGGCGAATGTGAAGACTAATACATTCTCAGTAAAATCGGTTTGAAGTTTGCGGGTTTAATTTTAATTCAATATTATGTTTCCGATCGATTTAATTGCATGATGCATTTTTGTAGGATCCATTACAATATTATTTTTGTATTTATATATTATGACTAATATGTTAAAATAAATAAAAATCCATCATGCGCCATTCAACAAAATTTAGAGCTGTTGCGCCCCTTGATTTTTCGTCTTCTTCAGTTTGACAACAGCGATTGCGCCTTTTGACCTCGTCTTTCTGGTTTGACTATCATCAGCTTCGCCGTTCTGCTACGCTCTCTCGCACGAACCTTTATCACTAACGCCCTTCTGCACATTCAGTTTGAAATGCGCCATGCCTCCACACTCAAGCTCAAATGCGCCCGGTTACCGCAGAGGGGAAAGATGGGCGAAATTGACATCAGAGTTCGAATCGAAAGAGAATATTTAATGCGCCTTTATGTTTTTCTTACTTTTTTTTTCGTGAAAAACGTTATTTTTAAGGAACAGATGTGCATTATATGATTGCAATTCATCAAACAAACGGTTAGGTGAATAAAACTCAGTTTGTTTACATTTGTCAGTTAGGCCGTTAATCTGTATTGACTTAGTAAATTTTACCTTAGCAACCGCCTAAGTATATTGACAGCTATAGAAGGTATGCTGTTCACGACTGTGCATTAGTTTTAGTAGATAGTTATGAACTTTTTCCGGATTTGTATGGCATTTGTTATATTTTAATGCAATTTAAGTAAATTTAGGTATTTAGGATAACAATATATCGATATTTCAGCAGAATAATTTGTTAGTCGTGCAAGTTGTTTTTATTTTATATACAAAAATATATTTACTATATGTACATAGAAAGGCCTTATTGTACGGAATGTAGGAATTGAATCTGATATAATTTAGGAAATTTGACCGAATGTCTAGATCACATGAGGGGCCCAAACTACCAAGGAATGAGAGTGACATTTAGATCGGTTTTGAGTAAAGTATACTGAAAAACTTCAAGCTTTACAACAGCGTTTTCGGAAGATTTTCGATAGACCTTTTCGATATTTTAGATAGGAATAATATAATAAATAACACAAGGTGCATCTTCTTGTTATTTTTAGTTCAGTGTAATTTAACTTTCGATACTTGTTCAAAACTTACATCAGGATTTTCTTTATTTTCTTCCGCTATGCTCCTGCTATCTGATTCTCGGCTTGGAACAAACGAAAAGATTCGTGGTATTCGTTTGCAAGTTTAAGCCCAAAAATGTTAGCCATCGGTTTCTCTGCACATTGATCGTTGAGAAACTATGGAACGTAACCGGTTCACATAGTTCTGTTTTAGGGTTTCTTCGAATATAATTTGCTCCGGCTTGTCGGAACATGACATGACATTTTGATGGTGAGTTTAAGGTGAAGATGAATCGAAGCCAAACTTCAAATTTTCAAGAGCACGGATCTGGAGAACCAAAAATCCGTTTAAGCTGAAAACTTAATCGATTGGTCACTAGCTGGATCTTCACCTTAAGCACTTTTCTAGTTCCAAACAGGTGAAAACTGGCACTAAAAAAGTTTTCGTTGCTTGACCGAAAAAGTACATTTTTCTAAGTATAATATAATTTGATAGCGCTTCAATATCTTAATTTTGTTAATAATATTTAATTGTTATAAATGATTAATGAAGATTTAAATCTGTAGACTCAATGACATTTCAGTTTATATAATGACAGCTCGTCCCGTACTAACATTTGCCGAGCAATGATTCAAAAGCGATTTCCACACTAACTTCAAATGTGTTTTAAAAATAGTCCCAGGGCACGGAAACTTATGAAACTTTGGATTCTGGCTCAATTTTTAACGCAGAATCATGATATGTAAAAAAAACTTGATACCCCTTGAAACTTGATATAATTGAATAAATTGAATTTATATTCCGATTTCAGTACAAATCTGATGGATTTTCATAACTATTTTATCTGTGTGAGTATTTTCGTGTAAGATAAACGAAAATGCAGCGTACCTTTAGTAGCTGTCAAAATACGTTGAGCAACCGCGGCGTGCAGTCCCCTATTGCCGCAACTGTGTGAGAGACAAAAGATAGCTCCAGCTCTACTCTTTAAAACTCTTGGAGTAAAGCACAATGTGCTTCGTTTGGTGCTTTTCATTGGAAACATAATTGAAAACGAATGTGTCTGATGGCGGTGTCGAATCATTTTTTGCTTGCTCTTCACTTCAAAATCATTTTAGGGTTCATTCACAAATTTCATAACGCCGAAAATGGCCATTTTTTGACACCCACCCACCCCCTCGTAACGCATTTTGTATGAATATTTTTCAAATTGTGTATGAGCTGTAACATCTTAAGGACGTTTCAAACGCACACTGCAATAACATATGTCGAATTCTTTTTTTTAACCTAGGTTGAAACTGGCACAACCCGTTCAGTTTCAACCCCAACCCGATTCAGGTTCGACCGAACTTAATGTGACCAGATGTGTCCCGGAAAAAATCGGGGACGCTTGTCGGATCTCAGCCCCAATGAAGCGCTGCCTACATTTGATGTGCAACTTACATGCATATTCAAACTAAGACATGTACTATGTACTAAGTTAATTTCAATAAAAAGTATTGACACAGTACAGTAAATTAAAAATTGTTCTATTCCGGATAATCCGGGACGTCTGGTCAATTTAACCGAACTACAATTTGCTTGAAGTTGGTTTGTTTATGTGTTGATCACCGACCCAGTTCCTTTAAACAAAAACGAAAATAAACACAACGATCACACGAAAATATTGTCAGATATATTGAATCTAATGGACTTATCCACGGTCTTCTTTTATCATCAACTTTCTTTGTCTTTTCTGTTCCAAAGCTAAGTATGCTGTTCCGCTCAAGAAAAGTAAAAATTTCTGCGGAGGTCTGCACTGTGGTCAAGAAATTTTCTACAGTGAGCTTCATTTGAAATGACATTCCTTTTCAACTGCATACTGTGATCAAAGAAAAATGCTTTTCTTGACCATTTCTTGTTGAAGAGCTAGTCCGCTAAGACCATGCAGATCCTAGCGAGGCTAGCCCGTCCACATCCGATTGCAAATCATAAAGAAATACAATACAGTAGATGTCTCCTTCAACTGGGCAGCTAACTGACTGATACCTCAATCAGCAGCTGCACCTCTCTTTATTCAAACCAGGTATCTATTTTTACAATTCAACATCTTAAACAAAATATTATACCTCACAACAAATCTTCCACACTTTTACCTACGACGACGCATGCTTCTCAACCGACGATTCTTCTACCTGAGGTGCGACACAACCTCGATTCCAACATTTCTTGCAAGAAATTTTCCACGCATCGAGATAGGCGATTACTTTTCTGTTGAAGTGCATACTACGCTTAAATGCGGGCAATGTTTACATAAAGTGACATCCGGACCAACATCTGGACGACGAATGTTCACCGGATGAACATGAAGTGGATGAATGCACAACGAAATCGCTCATTTTTTGTAAACACGGCCCGCAGTAAAAGGTGTTCTTCCCGGTGGAAGAAGCAGCGTGACGTCATTGTAAATAAGTTCATCAAAGCAATCGTTTGTTCAGGAAATGGGGCTCTGCACAAAAATCGGTCCCTCCCTTTCACTCTTTCATGAAATTAGTAAACAACAAGGCCAATAAACGTCAAAATCGTATACAAAATCAAAACAGAGCAGAGCCCCATTGTCAAAACTCCTGGTCAGCATGAAAAGTATGGGGCTCTGCACAAAAATCATTCCCTCTCGTTCACTCTTTCGTAAAATTGTCACCCGGCAGCGTGTGCTGCACCGAAAGAGTTTTGAGTAGCACCCTATTCCTGGCCAAATCATTCTATTTGACTTCCGCTTATCTCTCATATCGCTAGTTTTCTTCCCGCTGGAAGTTGCAGCGTGACGTCATCGTAGATTACTTCATCTCGATTCCTGTACGCTGTTCTCTGCTGCCGTTTGTCCACCTGCACCATCAGGAAACGCGTTAACTTGGCACCGCTCAAACGTCAAATTAGTGAACTCGTGCATCGGACCATGAGCAGCAAATAAATAACACGGCACCGCTCAAACGTCAAATAGTGAACTCGTGCATCGGTCCACAGGTTGGGTTAACCAGAGAATATCTAGAAAGATTCGCGAATCAGGCGAAACTGACAAAATACACAATTTAAGAAAATATAGCGTTGAAATTGTAGCTCGATTGTCTATTCATTGCACTTGAACTTTTCCCCTATCGATAATTTAACTATTCAAAAAACGCAAATTTGTAGAAGACGAAACTTCACCTCATGCCAAACCACACACTTTATTGATTACGCCTGTGTTTTTGTTTATCAAAGTGATGGGTGCATCTGAAATCGAAATCAAAACACGGCGAGAGTAAACGGCGATACTGCAAACAAAAAATAAACAAGGCGTACATGGCGGGCTTAATTGAAACCAGAATGTAAACACGGCGCAAAAGTAATAGGCGACACTGAAAATAATATCGATTACAGGCTCATAACATTGGGCGATACTGGCATTCTTGAGTGCGTTTAAGGCGAAACCTTATAATATTTTTTTAGTACGAAATAGCTAGGGAAATTGTAGGAGATGTGTGTGGTATTGATGAGGATTTTAAAACAAGGTTTATAAAATGTGTATTAAAGTGAAAAGGTTAAAGTTTGAGTAAGGTACCGCGGGGTAAGTGGGTAAATGGGGTAAGTGAAAATAATTTGCATAATTTACTAAATATGTGAATTAACGTTTTAAACTCATGTGTAAACCTTCGAGGCCATTCAGAACATTACGATAGGTAAGAGATTCCTGAGATTTTTCAACCATTATTGCATAATAGAACGAAAGATTGTTAACCTTTTAAATATAACTTCGTAACAAGTTGGCGGCGTGCAATCTTATTTTAATATTTTCAGCGGAAAAAAGTTGCGGAAAATAATTTTCTGTACCACTTCTAAGTTGTCCCCTCTGACAGTTTTAAGCTCCAATAAAAAAAGTTTCAGAATTAATTCGACATAGAACTAAAAACAACTAAATTGAAACACCGTCAATTTTCCAATCACGTGGGGCAAGTGAAAAGTTTCTTATTAGAGATTGAATTTGTGTTTTCTCCTTAGGTAGATATAAGGATACAAGGTTCGCAATTATCATAGCACGACAGAATGTGCTGATAATTCAAGAAACACTATACTCAAAGTGTTAAAAGCTATTATCATGGAACTTCTCTAAAAAGGGTTGCCAAATATTACGATATTAATATGTTTACTTTGGACAGCCGATTAAAAGGAAGTCGTTGATTGAAAACTTCCAATATAAGAGAACGCACGTAAATCTCGTGGAATGTCTATGTAAAGCTAGTTCAAAATATAAAAAATGGTATATGGATACGCCACATTAAAAAAAATTCTAAATACTTTATTGAAGTATTCCGTTTGATTTCTCCCGAAGAGTTATCCGACGTCATATCCGATTTTCTTGACAAATAACGAGCGATGTAAATTCTACAGAGCAGAAATGCAATTGCTGTCCCATGATGTAAGAACTAACATTGGGAATGTTGCAGTTATAATGTTGTCGAATCATTTCAACAAACATAACTAAACAGAAGAAAATTCGAGTAACAAGAATAAAATTTTCTTTGCTTACATGTTACTTATGTTATTGGGACGCCTTAACAAATGTTAAAGACAATAGAAATCGTGAAAATAACTGTTAGTTTTTGAATTTATTGTTCAAAACGATAAACTTTTCACTTGCCCCACTTTTAGGGTAAGTAAAAAGTAAGGAGACGTTTTTCAAAAACTTTTTCTGGGCTTTTTTCTTTAATTTTTCATAAAAATAAATTTCAGCATACTGCTTATATTTGGTGGGAGTCAAGCTAAAAAATATACATGACCTCATTTGTTTTAATTTAAAGTCTCTAGGATTTGAAGAATCTCAACTATGCGAAATCCATTACCCACTTGCCCCACGGTACCTTATATTTTCTCCAATTGGGATTAAAAATTGCACATGAAAATTTCATTGGTTTTTTTCTCATTGTTATTGAATTGTCAGATAGGCCCTTATCGCGAATCTCTCTCGATATGATTATAGTAGAGAAACGCGGAGACGATTTTGACTTTGTTTATAAACAACATTTGCAATGACTATCGATAATTGAGGTCATTCAAACAATATTTTAGTGTGCGTGTCATCCTGTCAGTCGCCGTAAGAAACCAAGCTTATCAATGACGTCACTTACGTATCGCTTTCACTAACACACATCCATCCTCTCTTTTGTATAACTTCTTTTTGAGTCTCATTGAATTTGCTCGATTAGAACCACGTTTGACCAGAGTCTATGAATGGAGAGTTGCGCAAAGAGAACTGGCAACAAGTTCCATAATAACAAAATATTTAATTATTCTGGCAACTTATTTTACTGTGTGCGCTTTATAGTGACTTCACTCAAATGCACTCTCAGCTCGAATGTTTATTTGCAATGTCGCAAAGGACAACATTTAAATTGATCTCTGGTTTTGTAATTAAAAAGTAATCACAATTAAGTGTTTAGTGGAAAATTGCAACAAACAGCATGTACTCAAAAACTTGAGCTTTTTTTCGGATCTCACGCGTGGAACAATAGAAAAACCGGGGAATTTAATTTTTCCGTTTGCCGCCCGACTGAGAATTGACCGAAACAGCTGCATATGCAGCGTAAGTCTGGGTTGAAAAACTATTATATAATTTTCAAACTAACTTTTTTTGTGTTTTATCAAATTTCAGTTACATTTCAGTTTTATATTTCCACTGATGGAGGAAGATTACACTACCGTTACATAACATATGTTATGAGAAAGAGGTTAATGCACAAATTAGAAACCCTAAAGAGCTATTTTTTCGTTACATATCGTATTACACCACAACCGTATCATTAAAAACAAATCATCACGATAACAATACTCCTCTCGAACCGAAACGTGTTTGTTTATTTTGCTCGATAGGTAGACGATTTGACAGTTCAATAGGTAGACTTGGTTTCAGTCTTCGCGCAACTCTCCATTCATAGACTCTGCGTTTGACGATTCAATTGGAACCTTTGGATTCAGAATTCGCGCTTCTCTATAATAAACAAATTCTCTGGGATTAACAACAGCCTTAAATTAGCGTGTACTAGAATAAGGGCGTGAGTCGGGTAATCGATTTCTCTTCATCGATCCTCTCTTTTGAGAATAAGCCATGTATGTAACCCATTGAGAACTATTTGGGATCATGCACAAATTACGTCACGCTCCAAGTGGGAGGTTGGGGGGAGGTGGTCAAGCCAAGCGTGACAAGCCGTACAAAATTTTTGGAAGACTCGTACAAAAAACGTGGCAAAGGGGGGAAGGGTTTGTCAAAAAAAAAATTAAAATTTAGCGAGACATAATTTGTGTACCATCCCTTTCGAAAAAAATATTTGGCACTGGTTGTGCGTCATGATGATGGCTATCACGCCTACCAAATATTTTTTGATTACAGCTTTCAATCACAAGAAATTTGAAGTTAGATGCCTTTCCCCATATAAAATAAAATGAGAAAAACTCCAGTGAATTCAGCACCGCTCAAACGTCAAATTAGTGAACTCATGCATTAGTCTTGAGTTCAGAGAAAATACGTAGTGGTTTTGAAGAACAAGGAACAAGTTTTTATTTAAAAACGTCTTGATTAATTGATGGTTAGTCCAAGAGTGAATTACAACTTAGCTTCAAGGTCCCCAGTAACAAACTGGTTGCTACGTAAGACTTCTAATCAGTCATCGATTACTTAGTTTCTCAACATCACGTGATGGTTTTGAAGAACAAGGTACAAGTTTTTATTGAAAAACGTCTTGATTGGTTGGTGGTTAGTCCAAGGTATATTTTCCAGCAAATATTCTGCCTCAGCTTCATCGCAGGATTCGATCGCAGAATTATCCATCGTTTCTTCCTCCTCTGGTTCGAATGCATCCCCAAGTAACCATAGAGCTGTATATAGTTGCATTATTATCACTTTATATGCTACTATAAAATATAGCATATAAAGTCATACTGCGTTATATGTCTCATTAAAGCAGTATTAAAGTGGAAAAGGGCACCACTACAGTTTCAATACGGCTACATTTACAAGCACTTTATTGGCTATTGCTAAAGTATCCAGCTTTTTACGCTAGCTATAAAACTGCGAGGGGTTATTCAATTTTGACATATTTTGCCCACAGATTTTATAGTTCGGTCTTAGTAGGCAGTGATATTAGATTGTTTATTCGACTGTCAAAAATTTTCACCCTATTTGTTTTCAGCTGTTTTCTTCACCAAACTTAAAAGATTATAATATTTTTCAGTAATTAATATATTAATACATTCTTTTTATACCTTTTTAGGCACTGAAGGACAGCACACATATACGAAGAAATTTTTGCTATGCCAGACCAATACGGAATAACACAAATCTTGAAAGATTAAGTTTAATCATCGCTTTGTTCGTGATAGTTAGCTGGACTATTATTTTAATAACACGAATGGGGGACAATTCCAAATACATTTTTGGAATAATCATCCATTTCTAAGGTGGATATTATGTGGCAATGGGGTTGGCTCAAATGTATGTTCCATTGATGTGTCTACAAGAGGAAGCGCAGTTTGATACGTTAATTTCATTCACCCACGTATTTATACGTAATTAATGACCAGCGTTACCTAACAAGATAGCAACTTTGTATGTAAAAGATACAGTAAAACCATGTGAGAGAAAAATCATAAATTTTATTGACTTCCTGTCAGGACAGCAGTGAGCTAACTAACAGAACCAAAGCAGTGCTTTAACAGGACGACCCGTCCACAATGGCCGATCCTACGGCTATTGATTTAGATAGAATGTTCTCTAAACTCTCAACATCTCAATTGCTTTCGAATTGATAATCCTTGCAAAACAATTTGGGCATCTATTTCGTTGCTCAGTTTAGAAGACTAGTGGTAACACCTTTTCCTTGACCTGATCAAAAGTTTCTAACTAACAGGCTTACGCTGAATGGATGAATAAAATTACACCAATTTTCCTCCAGCGTCAATCGGAGCCATTTACTCTGCGACTTGTTTTTATGTACAACCCTAAAATAATAAGAGCTTTAGTATTAAATATAAAGTTATAAAATTTATCGCTTCAATTTCCTTCAAACAAGAATGCGATTTCCTGATGCTGTTTTATCAACACGAAAGATTTTCAATCTTGAATAGCTTACTACGATTCAACCATAAAAAATATAGTGTACGCAAGAATTGTCAGAAAGGGGTGATTCAAAGTTTATAGCAAGCTAGCGTAAAAAGCTGGATAGTTACTGCCTGTACCGTACAACAGCTTTAGACAAAGTGTATTTAATGCATGAAGGAAAGAATAGGCGATGTACATTTGAGGCTTCATTCCATTTTCAAGTGTAAAAATGATGTTTAAATTTGCATGCATGCAACAGAAGAACAAAACATACAATTAAAAAATAATATTTTTGGTTTTAATCCATTGGTTGTTGGAATTTCCTATTGGAATTTATTAGTTCATATATATTTTTTTCTAATGAGACCATTTTGGTTAAAAATGGGCAATAGGCCAGGGGAAGTAATGATTTTATTAGTACTCATTCAATTGCATCTAGGAATGCCCAGGGCAGCAATAAATACCCCGCGAAAACCCAATGTTTACCGCAATCTCGACAAATCTACTGCCGGAGGTGTACAGGTTATAGTGGATCTGATGCTGAATCTACGTCCTCAACAAAACTCTGAAATTCAATATTATGCAGCAGCAGGAATTTGTTGAAATGGGCGATACGTTGACTGTTTAGTCGAAAATAAACTAATGATAACATTATTCCAACGAATAGAGTTCCGATGTAACGAAAATTTCTCCAGTTCCTTAGATTTGCTACTGGTTCCCTCTTTTTTACGTACATCATTAGAGATAAAAGATGATACTTTATCTCCATAGAAGTTAAAAAATATCATATATCATATCATCATTTCTATGTAAGTTCTTGTGGGATACCCCTGGGAGGGAGAAACCAATACGAAATTTATGTACGTTAAGGTGAGCCGAGATTCTGCTGTCACGAACTGTCACTGTGAGCCCAGATCTAAAACAATGGACAAACATGATAAAAGCGCGTAATTGTTTCAAACGTATTTTTGCATTTTATCAAATGTGACAATAAATCGATTGAAAAGCTATTCATGCTTATTCAAAAGTAATGTCCCAATAGCACCTATTATCCTGATTGAATATAAAATGTTCAAATACGCATTATTTTACTTTTACAAATAGAAACGAAAATGAAATACACAGAAAACTTTGGCCCTTTTTCCATGTTTGTCCAGAATGATCGAAGGAACACAACAAAAGAAAACTAGCGATTTTCATCAAGTCTGCCTTGAGTGTCGTTGGCAAGCTGGAGTTTTCTTGCAATTCTAAGGGTTCATTCAAATATTACGTGACGCATTTTTTTTTCTATTTCAGACCCCCTCCCTCCCCCACATAACAGCTTTTGCATGGACAATTTTATATTTTTGTATGGACCGTAACACTATGTAAGACCCCCTCCCTCCCCCTGTCGCGTTACGTAATATTTGAATGATCCCTAAATAACTTCGTGTCACATTTCGTGTGTAATATCGGTGCCTCCCTCCCAGGGATACCCTATTGCTTGATATCTTATGTTGCAATGTATACCCCTCGGTTTACTGTCAAGTGACGTCTATCCAACCGAGTCGGCATTCACTGCCAACACGCACACCACCCACACCACTGACGTATGCGCACAGAAGCTAAAGACTTAGTCATCCTCTTTCCTCCGTGGACCACCGACCTGGCCAGACGCATCGTGGAGTAAGTATCGACATCGTTGGGCAATCCTCTTACAGGATTATTCTCGGAACTGCACAATGGTGATCCTACCAGGTTAGTTGTTAATTTGCAGCTAATAAATAATTATAAGGAACCAATAGATTAATCAACATGAGGATTGCTCAACATGCCGTCGTTAAAAAAAAAAAAAAACAGGAAGGAAGTAGAAAAAAAAATCAGCGTGTTGCAAGTGTGCTGTATTTTGTTTGTGTGTGTGCGATTTTGACGGCGAAAAAATTGAAAGAATGGAAGAAGGAACTATCGCCGCAGATGAGAAACTGTTCCTTTTCATTCTTTCTTGTTGTTTTTCGTGACCATCATTTAAACATTGCGATACGTTTTTTGGAGGTTTAATTCCACGTAAAACGAGTACTAGCTGTTATGGAGTGTAAGCGGTTATGGATTCTCCGCACAAAGAGAGCGATGATATCGGAAATCGGTAACTGTACGGATTTGATTTGGACAAATACAATTGACTAGAATGCCAATGAAGAGGATGTGTTTTAGATCCGATAAAGTATAGAATGCTTTATTGCACGAGACGGGACGCTCGGTGAATACCACAACTTTTAGGAAATTGCCATGAGTCGGGACGCTCGGTGGAATGCAAAAATAACGAATCAGACACAGAGTGGGACGCTCAGTGGAAAGCGCATCGTTTACGATGTGGGACACTCGGTGAAATGCGTTCTCATGTTTTCAATCTGAAACGAGTCGAGACGCTCGGAAGATTATATGGAAAATCTGTCACAAAGTGGGACACTTAGTGAAGATTTTGAAATTCTGTCCAAAAGGTGTGACAAAATCATAAAAAAATGTTTTTTGTACTTAAACCAATGAAAATCAATTAAAAATTGAGTAAACATGTGTTTCTGCCCTAAACTTAAGCGTTTGGTACTAAAATTGAGACAGGGCTTTAGGACCCTATTGGTTGCGACCAAATTTCATGGATATTCTCCGTCCATTGAAAATCCAAGTGATTTGGATGATACCGTTGATAATACAACATCCTACATTATGGAAGCTTTTGAAGAAGCTTGTCCTCTGCGGTCTGTGAAGACTACAAGAGGGATCCCATGGTGGATTTGACTAGGCTCAGGAAACAGTGTAGAAGGAGTTGGAACAGACGCCATTCAGCTGGATCAGAGTCGTTCAAGTTGGCTCGCAAGGCTTACAAGAAGGCTGGAAAAACCTTTGTACAAATGTTTCCAGTTCGAGTGAAGTTAGTCGGCTGAACAAAATCCTTGCAAAATCTAAGGATTTCCAAGTGAACGAAATTCGCTTACCTAATGGGGACTTTACTTCTTCTGACGAAGAAGTTTTAAATTGTTTATTCAATACACACTTCTCCGGATGTGTGGACTTAGCCAGAGTCTATGAATGGAGAGTTGCGCGAAGAGGCTTCTTTGAATGGTTGTTCTTCTTCGCCTTCGAAAATATCCCCTATCTGTTTTGCTGATCTGCTCGATAGGTAGACGGTTTGACAGTTTGATAGGTAGATTTTGTTTCACTCTTCGCGCAACTCTCCATTCATAGACTCTGGGCTTAGCATCTACGGATGAACCAAATGTCTTTTCATGTAGTTATGAATCTCTGGCTTCGGCTCGCAGTATCGTAACTACTGAATTGATTTAATGGGCACTTAATAGTTTTGCTCCTTTCAAATCTCCAGGAGCAGATGGGATTTATCCTGTTCGGCTCCAGAAGGGATTTGAGTTTATCAAACATGTTTTGAAAAAGTTACTTGTAAGCAGTTTTGCTACCGGATAAAGTAATACCGGTGTGATATTACTGTTAAGTTTATCCCAAAAGGAGAACGTGCGTCGTATGAGGAAGCGAAGAGTTTTAGACCAATCAGTCTGACCTTTTTTCTTCTGAAATGTCTGGAACGCATTATCGATCATCACATCCGTGATGTTTATTTGGCAAACATGCCTCTTCATGTGAATCAACATGCTTACCAATCTGAAAAATTCACAGTGACTCTTTTACACAAAGTTGTATACGATATCGAGAAAGCATTCGCTCAGAAGCAATCCTGCTTGGGTGTTTTCTTGGATATTCAGCGAGCTGACTCATTTGTGTGTGATAGTTGTGACTCCGATTATGGAACTTCGTATCACCTGATATGTAACTGTCCAGTTTTATTTGGTAAACACTTATTAAGTGAAACTGAATTCAGAAGCCTGAATCTTCAGGATATTCTGTTGCTCTCAATTCGCTAATGCGATCTTCCCTCTTCAAGGGACACCACTCCTATTTCCTCCCATCTTTCCCTTCCCTTTTCTCTCCCATCGGGTAGATGATGAAATAGGCTCAAATATGGCGATGGCACAAATCTCCCAAATGGCGGGGAACGTGCCTTTGGAGCCGGCCTTCTGATACCTGATACCTGATATCTCGAATAATTCGAAGATGCGTCCTTTGAGTAATTTCAAGCTGAGTTTTTGGAGGACTCTCGAAAAATCTTGGAACTCGTATTGATATAAAAAGTAAGATTGATGACATTTCAATGCAATTTATGAGAAAAGTTTATTAACGAACTTCTCGAAAGCCCTTTTTAACGTTTCTTTTTCCTCCTTCAATTCAAACTAGTATACTAGAAACGTCAAGAATTCTTCCAATAATTTAAGGAAAAAAATCGTATTACCTAGGGATTATTCTATAAATACGTCGGCGTCAGATTGGACTATGTGATAATTTGGCTTTGAAAAGATTCCAATTCTATGGATTTTGATATGTACCTTTTCCCAAATTCAATCAAAAGAACTTGTTCTGGTGGGACGTAACACCGACCGATTGTTCTTGAGATTCCAACAGGATGTTTGAAAAACTACTAAGATTTCAACTATTCGTCCTAAAAGTGTTCCAGCCTCATATTTTTATCATATTTAAAAATTTTAAAATATCTTTCGCGTTGGTTTGTTACCAACTGAGCATGGTCAATAGGTGACTCAGGATTTTCTGACCATTTACTTAGCTTTTAACGCTTTATTCATATGAATTTGGATGTTCGAAAAGTAAATGCTCAAATGCTCAGTTTTATCCAGGCCCATGACAACCATATATCGATACACAGTGTTCTTCGTAGCCAGGATGTCCCGGGCAATAAGTGAATATTGCCCACTGTCAGTTGTAGGAACTGTGAAAATCAAGGGTGGAGGGAGGCTGTCAAATGGGAGTAAAATTAAAAAGCCGCCAACCTAAGTCCAGAACCAGTTTTAAGGCTTAAAGCGGAAAAGTAAAAAATATTATTCGCAAAATTCCAGGTAATCAATGCACTTGTAAGATTTTGTTTGTAAGCAGTTATTTGCTACGTGCTACTGCAGTGCGCTGTTGGCAATTTGATCAGCAAATTCGGCTTAATTCCCAAAATGGATGTTTTCTAGAAAATTGATTACGCCTTCACCATTGTTTGGTCGGAATTTTGTATGGTTGTTTACTTTTTAGAACCAGCGACACGTTGGGGTAGCAGTAAAGAGCCGCCAGTTCCACCCTTGGTGAAAATAAAGACCATTGTTTTGTTTAATTGTTTGCTATGGTTTGATTACCAATTTTTGATATTGTTAGATCAGCTGATAATGTGCCAAATAGTTGAAGCACATTCAATATTTCGATGGTTTTGGAAGGAGAGCAAACATTAAAAGGCATCCTGCAAGCCTTCAAGCAAGCAATCAGTGATTTGATTGCGACACTTGTTCGATTATGGATCATAAACATTAAACAAAACTTCGCACTCTGGATTCAAATTACCCGAAAATGAGTAAACATATGGAGATGTTGACTACGCTAAAAGTCGTCCAGTGCCATGGGTCTGGTTTTATCATACCAGCTTGAGTAAATGCTCAAGAAAATGATTTGACAGATGGCTTTGAGTAAAGTAAAAGCTTTTGCGCAGTTTATTCATACGACCTAAGGAACAAGTTTTTATTTAAAAACGTCTTGATTGGCTGGTGGTTAGTCCAAGAGTGAATTACAAATTAGCTTCAAGGTCCCCAGTAACAAACTGGTTGCTACGCAAGACTTCTAATCAGTCATAGATTACTTAGTTTCTCAACAATGGATCATTGAAGATAGTTTTTGCCAGTGCTCACCGCATCAAAACAAAGGCGCCATTGTATATGGGATTGAACATTGTGACAGCATTGCTGTTCTGTCAAACACACAAAGCTACGGTGGCGCTATCTATGCTTTCCATAGCGGCCGTTTTGGTTATTTTAATGATCCATTAGTCCATGGACCAATGCACGAGTTCATTGTTTGTCGTTTAAGTGGTGCAGTGTTATTTATGTGACCATGGCAACTAGAGAATTAGGCACCGCTCAAACGTTAAATCAGTGAACTCGTGCAAAGGTCCATAGTGCAATAAGGCTATCCATGAGGACTTTCCGCGATAGGACTGACAGCTAAAAAACTGCATGCAACCGAAGCGAAGGGGTAAACAAAACATGCGAGTGTATCAGAGCCAAAGACAAATTAAAGACCTCCATGTCCCTTGCAGTTGCCCTTATTTATTATGTCTCATAAGGTAATCTAGAATGCCGTGAAAAATGTACTGCGATCTGTCAAACTTGGGTACCTTTTGTACTACACTGAAATGAATTTTATTGTAGAAACTACTGAATCCATGGTGAAATTAAGAACTGCACCAACGATTTTCAACCGACTACATTAATCTGTTAAATCTACCAAAACATACCCAGACAACCAAAATGTACGTATAACGATATCACCTGGAGGCTTTATATGTGCAAAATTTCACTTATAAGATGTCGCGAAAAGGCCTTCTACGTACAAAAGTGGAGGCGATATGCGTGCATATATTATGTGATGAATAATAACATACAATGCGGGTGTATAAATATTCTACCGAATCAACCTGTGATCTTATGCGACTTAACTTATGATAACAAATGTTGATTTGACAGCTGCTACGGATTGATGCGACTTACTTTGTACGAGTGTACGAGACGAAACAAAATGTATAAATGAACTCAGAAAAGAAGTGTTTTATGCGAGGAAACTCATCAAACTGACGAGTTTATCCAAGGTGTTTTGCGGGTTTGATGTAATTAGTATGAATAAACGAGTTGTAACGTGAACTTTCATGCGATTTCTGGTTGTCTGGATAGTCAACATCACTACACAAGAAAATATATTATGTTTATTTAACAACAGTTGTAGTATTTATGACTACAAATATTCTAGATTTGACAAGTTTGGCATTATACTTTTGACCACACTGTGTTGTACGGTGGGCGTCACGGATCGAAATACAATGCTGTGAAGTCGAAGTTACTATGGACATAGTCACATTTACTGCACTGCTCAGTGATTTTCACCAGATTATAGTAAACTTAACAGATTTTTGAAGTCGGTTGAAAATCGTTGGTGCAGTTCTTAAATCTACCATGGATTCGGTAGATTATACAACAAAATTTGTTTGCGTGTACCGTGGGACCAAATGCAGTACTAGAAGTGGTACCCAGTGTAATCGAACGGTCACTCAAATCGCGAAACGTCAAAACCTCATGGTAAACAAAAAAAAAACCAGCTGATCACAGCTGTCTCATGGATTGCCTTATGTTGACCAAACTTTCTTTGGAGGTCATGCACAAATTACGTCACGCTCCAAAGGAGGGGGGGGGTCGAGCCAAGCGTGACAAGCCTTACAAAATTTTCGAAGGATCCATACAAAAAGTGTGACTAAGGGGGGAGGGGGTCGAAAAAGTTTATATTTAGCGTAACATAATTTGTGTACCATCCCTTCAGGTCCGTCGCACTCGGGCTCAGATTGGGTACCACTTCTAGTACTGCATTCGGTCCCTCGGTAGTGCAAAAGGTACCCAAGTTTGACACATCGCAGTACACTTTTCACGGCATTCTAGATTACCTTATAAGCCATAGAATTTTAGACATTTGTAAGGGACATGAAGGTCTTTAATTTGTCTTTGATCCCTTGTTAGCTGTGAGAGCTGTCTCAACATTGCTTTTGTTTGCTGTGAGAAAGCAAACATAAACAGAATTGCTGCAGAGCATTCATTTTCTTGTTGGACTGACGTTGACCGAAAGCTCCAATGACGTCAAACAAACATCGATACGTTTTCATTCTGAGGAAATCGACTTGTGTAAGATTGATCATGCGTTGGTATTCGTGGCAGTTTGCTTGAAGAATTCTATGCTCCAGAACAAGAATATTTTTGACCGGAGAGAAAAATGCCAATTAAAAATTAAATCAATGAAACGGTTCTGTTTTACAGCCTAAAATGAAGGATGAAACAATAGTTGAAAGAAGTTGGTTTTTGTAAATTCAATGTATGTTTTCTTAACGATAAATGTTTCCTTAATCATACATTTTCATGATTTAGATTACAAACAAATATTTTTACCTTTTAATCCCTTTACAGATCCTGACATCATTTGATAGAATATGTGATAAGAACGCTCCAAAGTCTGTTGAGAAATAACACGAGCCTTTTCCAATAAATAAGTCTCAATATCAGCACCAGCCAGTTTTCCAGAAGCAGTAAAATGAATTCGAATAAATTTACCCTGTATTGAACACATATAAAAATATATACTTTTTTGCATTATATGTAGCTAATATTGTTGTTGTTCACTTACGAAACGAGATGAATTGTCATTACGAACAGTTTTTGCGTTACCATAGGCTTCAAGCACAGGATTTGTCTGAACAACTTGATCTTCTAAAGATGGTTTTCCTTCTGTGTCTTTTTTGCTCGCACCAATGGTTGCAAAGTACGCAATGACCTTTTTAGTATTTTCAGTCTTCCCTGCACCAGATTCACCGGTAATCAGCATTGACTGATTTTCCTTATTTGTCAGCATATTAACGTAAGCACCATCCGAAACTGCGAATAAATGAGGAGGAATCTCGTTACGTCGCTTGCCACGGTACATTTTGGCGACTCGTAATGTGTACAAAGGCCAACGTTTATATGGGTTGATGACAATACAGAACAGCCCAGAATATGTCTGAAAATGAAATAATATTTTTATTTAATTCAATCTTTAATGTATTTCATTTAATGTTCACTGATGAACAGAATTCACTTTGTCCAAGAATTGTGATGTGTGTCACGTGCCCAGACTCCGCTACAATGTCACAATTCCTGGACCGAGTGAATTCTGATTTTCAGTGGATTAGTATGGATAGTGTATGTGTAAGTTAATGAATATTAATTGTTTGTTAGATATTTATTAGAAAAACCTATTAGGCATTTCACGGTGAAATTCTCTCTCTTTCGCTTTTCAACAAAACTTGAAAACAATAGTGCCAGTACCTGCCAACCTTGACTGGTACTGGCACCGTTGTTTTCAGATTTCTCGAAGGAGGGGAAGAGAGCGATTATCTGATGACGATACCATGCAATGGGCAAAGAGCCTATGCATGCTGTAAAACGTTTCACTTTTACTGTGCGCCCTGTTTTCAAGTTGCTTGTAAGAGAGAACTAGTTAGTGCTGTACACACGGCGCACAGTAATGGTGGTAAACTCCATCGAAGTTAATACGCCAATCGCGTATTATCCTCGATTTTACTATTTACTATGGTGGTAAGCATAAGAGTCAAAAGAACAAATGATTTATGGCACGTACAGGCTCATAGGCCTCTTCACAAGACGTCTCAAATCAGCTGATTCGGAAACTGTTTGACAGTTCTTCTTCGGAAATGACAGGCCCGTGTATGCACCGCTCTTCGGCAGATGTAAACAAATGCATACACGAAGCTGTCACATGAAAAGGCCTATTCGCCCTCAAAACTACAATTCGACCAAGGGTGGAGGGCGGCTGTCAAATGGTAGTAAAATTGAAGATCCGTCAACCAGAAACAGGCTTAACACAAAAAAGTAAAAATCATTATAGTGGGGATTCGCTCGTTGGGGGTCCGCTACATGGAATGAATCGGTGGTTGGATGTTCGCTGGTTGAAAAAAAAAATCCAACTAAAAAGCACTTGAATGTCAAGAGAAGATTTCAAACTGACTTTGACGTCTGAGTACCGTCGCATTGAAGTCTCCATATATAGAACAAATGTGTATATATATGTGCGTTTCGTGACGATTTGCTCTCCAGATACGGAGCTGGGAGGGAGGCACCGATACTACACACGAAATATAAGACAACGTTATTTTGAACTGCAAGATAACTCCAGTATGCCAACAACAATCAAGGCAGGCTTCAAGAAAATCGGTAGTTTCCTTTTGTTGTGCACCTTCGACCTATCCTGACAAACATGAAAAAAGGGCCACAGTTTTCTATGCACTAAATATTCATTTTCATTGGAAAAAGTAGAACGATGCGTTTTTCAATGCTTTATGTTCAATCAGATTAAATGGTGCTCACGTGACATTACTTGCATTATGTGCATGAATTGATTTTTATTCGATTTTTATCACTTTTGAAGAAATACGAAAATGTGTTTTAATCAGTTACGCGCTTTTTTCATGTTAGTCCAATGTTTGAGATCTGGGCTCACAGTGACAGTTCGTGACAGCGGAATCTCGGCTCACTATGACGTACAGAAATTTTGTATTGGTTTCTCCCTCCCAGGTCTGGAGAATTTTCACCAGCTGTCAGTCATTCCAACTAACGGTTCGGATTCGCTAGATGGAAGGCAGTCGTGTTCCAACCATCAAATCCCCGCTGTACTGGATCTACTGGAGAAAAATCCAAAGAATCGTAGATCTACACACCCTTCGTTGTTTCCACTTTTGGTGAATTGGGACAAAATTGTCCTTGCTCCAACTGATCTCACAATTGCTTGTCACTTTCCTTACACGACATTTACCACACAATTCCCTTCACGGGATGAGTGGACGTCTGGCTATTTGTAAAGAAGAATATCAAACAATATAGTATGTTACAACGATGGCTCCCTTCTTGAAGGTAGAGCTGGTGCAGGTGTATATTCTCGTGAGCTAAGGCTGAATCAGTTTTACTCACTTGGTAGAAACAGCACCGTTTTTCAGGCGGAAATATTTCGGAAATATTTGGTCTTATGTGTGGAGTGCAATCAGCACTTCAACAGCGCGTAATGGGTATATAAGTTATATACTTCTGTTCAGATAGTCTGCTATACTGCCCATAACTGCATAATTGCCACATTCGACATTTTTGACGATTGCGAGTTAATACCAGGAAGAGTCATCAAATGGCAAATACTTTCGATCAACTTACTGAAATCTGTGAAATTTTTCTAGAAAATACGAAAAAATACTAAGTTCTTTTGTCACATTGCACAGTGGTCCAGGAATCAGTTTTACGCGGAAAGATGCATTTTGAGCTTTAGAATGAAACATTAGACGAAAACGGTCTTCTACAAAGTTGTTTGTATTAGTAAGGTCCTTTGTTTGGTGTTATTGAAAATTAGGGTGGAGCACATTTTCATAGAAATCGTGTAACTAACTTTCTTATTTGTAGATATTATATCATACACGCTTTAGCAAAGTTGTAGACCATTCAATTTCAAGCAACTTTGCCAAAAAAAGTTTTTTTGTATCTCTTAAATTGACCGATTTAGAGCTTTTTTCCTACGGTGACATAGGGTGGTCCGAACAAAACTGGTTTTCTGGCTCTAGAGTTTTCAATTAAAATTTCTCATCAAAGTAGTCTATGAAACACTTTTAGAGCTTTAAAAAATGCGTAATTTGGTGAGTGAAGGAACTCGCTATCTCCTTCCGTTTGGGAGTTATTGTTGTTTTCTCTCAAAAACATGCCTACTTTGATTGTGAATATCTCTGATTGGGGCAAACATAAAAAATATCTTTTGATGGCATTCAAAAGACAAAATAAAATTGTATATTATATCAAAAAAATACAGATGTGTTATTTTTGTAACTTTAATAAAATGCCCTGAAAAAGAAAGGATTTTTAGCAGAAAAACTTGAATAACTTTTGAACTAAAATAGATATCATCAATATTTTTGCATGAAAATTTTCGTTTTGTAAAATTCTAAAAGTCGTTCATAGACGACTTTGACGAGAAATCTGAAATAAGAAACAGCAGAGCTTGTTATCGCATGTCGAACTCAAATTGAGGAACTGAATTCAGTCAACTCTGTAAACCTTGTATGGGTACCTGGCCATTCTTCCATCGCTGGAAATGAATTGGCTGATGAGCTAGCTTGCGATGGAGCTAGCTATAGGCTCTCTTTACGCTCATTCGTTTTGCAGTGCCCTTTTTAGGGCGCTGTTCGAACCCATTGTGGTATGGAGCTACATGCTCTCATTTCGCTTATACGATCTTCCATCTTCAAGAGATCCCACTCCTATTTCCTCCCATCTTTCCCTTCTCTTTCCTGTCCCATCGGGTAGATGATGAAATAGGCTCAAATATGGCGATGGCACAAATCTCCCAACTGGTGGGGAACGTACCTTTGGAGCCGGTCTTCTGATACCTGATACCTGATGCCAAGATGAGTTTATCGTGTGTTACCTTAAGTTCGTTGACATAGAAGGGGAAATTGAGCGAATTCCTCTTTCTGAATTTTATCGGGATGCACAATAAAGTTACTTATAAGGTTTTATAGATTGATGAAGATACTTGAATATACGTAAAGAAATTAGAAGTAAATAACAACCGACAGAGATATTTATTATTGGATAAAGATATTTAAAATAGTTCATAGAATGCTTGACTGGGTTGTCTTTCGACATTTTGTCCCTAAACCTAGTTTTCAGTGCGCATGAAAAAGTGTATGACAACCCGCATATAAAATAATCACACTTGAAACTGTTACTAACATATTATGAACATATCCAATATTGTTACCTATTAACGGTATGTCCTTCATAACATTCTCTATGAACGGTAAAACAACAATGAAGATATCTGTTACTAAAATTACTTCACCCAGTAAGGTTTATGAATGAATGAACAATATTCTATTTGATGTACCTCAGAAAACCGTTATCTTACCATAACACTTGCTGTCGACCCAACAAATCAAAAGAACCAAAAATGTAAGCACAAATCTTAATCTCGTTAATCTATTTTTTTAATTTATTCAAAAAGCATAAATAATCGTCTTATCTGCTTTTCATTCCCTGATATATTTTCATATTTGGTGTAGCATCCACCCTGTCTGGTACAGCAGTGGAGATCGTATCAATAATCGAATCAGTTTATCTACTGACTGCACACCCGAACAGACGCGCGTTTGATTACGTATCGATTACCGTATCACAGTCTCGCTCGTAAATCGTTAATTGACCGTTTAGAATCCAATCTCTCACGAGATATTACATTTGGCATATGCTTTTCATGTGATTTTATCAGGCCCATGGCAAGGGACGACTTCTAGCGTAATCAATACTTGATGTGTTTACCCATTTTCGGGTAAATTGAATCGAGAGTGTGATCATAATGCGAAGTTTTGTTTTATGTTTATGATCCGTTATCGAAGAAGTGATGCAATAAAATAACTATGCAATCAGTTGGAGGCTTGCAGGATGCTTTTAAATGTTTGCTCTCCTTCCAAAACCATCGAAATATTGAATGTGCTTCAACATTTTGAAACATTATTGGCTGATTTGACGATATCAAAAATTGATAATCAAACCATAACAAACATTGAACAAAGCAATGGTCTATATTTACATTTGTCACAACTGACAGTGGGCGATATTCACTTATCCCCCCGGACATCCTGGCTACGAAGATCACTGTGTATTGATATACGGTTGTCTATGGCCTGGATTTTATACATTTTGATTGTATTAACTCGTATAAAATCAAATCAAAAAGGTTTACAAAAAACCTTAGTTTTATGCTCTTTATGTTGATTTTAATTGCAATAAGAAAGGCTTCAATTTTGTATGCTTTATTTAAACAAACTTTTCTTGAACATTTTATTTTTGGCTCAAAGTTTTCCTTAGGTCATTTTGATTATTGACTAACTATTTTCCTTATCTCAGCCAAAACAGTTTCTATAACGATCATCGTAAACTTTTTCGTGTTTATTCTATTTCAAACATGGTTTTTGTAGCAAACCGCATTCACAGCGATTATATTCTTAATGGAAATCAAGGTAGAAGCAAGCGATTGAAATTTTTTCTCTTGTAGAATAGATTTTTTTTCAAAGACAACCCCGCTATTTTTTGCAGGAAGAAACTCAACAGGCAATGTAATACCTGCTTTGATCTTGCCCACAGTTGATCAGCATAAGTTTTCTCGTGTTATTTTGTATGGGTAAAGGCATCTAGCTTTTAATTTCTCATAAATTAAAGCATAAATCGAAAAAATATTTAATAGGCGTGGTAAGCCCCAAACACAATGTAAACCTGCAGCACTAGTGATCCTTTATAGAGAGATAAGCGGAAATAAAATGGAATGATTTGGCAACAGACCAGCAGTGCTGATTTTCCCCAGCGTCGAGAATAATATTGTAACACGGACATGACTTCCTCATTGCTAAAAAGTGTATTTTGTTTCGTTATAGATCTTTGAGCTACATATCCAAACTAATAAACAGCCGAAAAAATCAACAACTAAAAATCGCATTGACAAAAAATTAAAAAAGAAAAACGCTTCATTTTTTTACTTTATGTAAAATTACTTTTACCGAAATAATTCCAAGCGGATTACATTACTCCTCAAGAACAGTTCAAAACAAACATAACCCATGTTCGTTTGGCTCACACTTTGACAGCTCTCGCTGCTCGATTGGCTCACACTTTGACAGAAATGTCAGCTTCCGCGAATCTCTCTTATAAAGGATTACTATGCAGCACGGTACAACGGCAAAACGGCAAGCCCATCTTGATCTACACTTTACTTGTCAAGTCCTTGTTGAATCTGATTTAGTCGAAATTGATCAAAACAATGGCATGACAAGCAAATAGGTGTTGCCGTTCTTGCCGTAATGCCGTTGCATTGTGTTTGACCCTATAGTCATTATCATTACGTACAACCGGTATTGCCTGTTTCATGGACAACAAAACGCGCCGCCAACTTTCAAACAGATCAACAAAATCTTCGCCAGCAAATTAATCAAAGGAGGTTATTTGCCGTTGTGTTGGTAGAACTGATAAAACGTCAAAGTTGTGCGGTGGGTTGGTTGGGTTTCAAACAGATCAACAGAATCGTCGCCAGCAAATGAATAGGCCTTTGCATTTGACGTTTAAAATCAGCTGATCTCGAAGCATTTTGACAGTTCTTCTATGGAAATGACAGGCCCGTGTTAGCACCGGTCCTCCATCGATGTAAACAAATGCATAGACGGACCTGTCAAATGAAAAAGCCTATCAAAGGAGGTAATTTGCCGTTGTGTTGGTAAGACTGATGAAACGTCAAAGTTGCAGCGACGGGTTGGCTGGCGACGATTTTGGCGGCGGTTTCACCGGCGACGATTACAAATCGTTGCGTCCGATAAGGTGCAAAATTAACAATACCAAATATTTTTTCGAAAATAGTTCTCAATTTTAAGAAATAATTCGTTAGATGTATTTCGCCATGCAAATATTTTTTTTTGCGTTACCGTTTTAGCGATTTTTTGTGCATAGACACTAGCGCCAGTGCGTTACTACACGGAGAACTCTGGAAATACTATTTAGGATAATATATAACACATCTGTTGCATTTTTTAATTTTATACATTGCTCAGCGTATGAACTATGCATCATCAACATATGTTTTATGCTTTACCATGCATTTTTGAAAATTATTATTTTCAGTACATTTTGACTGTTGTGTGCTATACTTGGAACTTGGCGATTTTTCTTTTTTAGTTTCAGCTGCAAACTTTGGCATCGAGAAAATAACGTGGCAACTTTCAATGTGAGTTTTTTCTTGGATTCGTTGGAGTTAAGATTAATAGATTGATAATTCAGACCTATAGTATCCTAAAGCAAGTAATAAAAACTACAACCAATAGGTTTATAAAGAAATAGTAACAAAAAAATTATAAATTTCAGCCACCTAACCGTGTGCCTGAATCGTGTTGGAAAATTCAGATGCCTCGAGGATCCATAACGAAAAATGGCAGAACAGCCTGACTGGGAAACATAAGGTCTATTCCTCGCTGACCACGTCGAGATTTTTCAGTCAACCGAAATCGAAAAAGCTTTGTCATAAAGTGACCGGAGAGAGCGGAGTAATTCATTGGAATGAAGGGGTCGTTCCGCGGTGAAACGATGGATACCGGTGGACATTCTATCTGGCCGTATGACTGTGTGGATGCCGTTGTTTGACGCTTTCCACAACCGGTTCCGTACGTGTTCAGATGGAGTAACGACGGTAGTCTACAGGATTTTACCGGACGGCATTAGTGACAGAACGAGATGGCATCTATGAGTTTGCGTGTAGCAGACTGCTAGAGGTAATCCGTAACGCGGTGCATGTGTTTTTGACGAAATAAATGTTATATTTTTATCAACTAGTTTGATTTCTTTCATTTAATTGTTATATTCCAGGCCGACCATTGGGTTTGAATGTAAACAAAAAATCATGATAGCTAAATAATATTGCGCAATTATGCTTTATGATTCATAAAAATCGTTTATACTATGGGGAGTATAATTTAGTTATATTCATTCCATGGGGTGAATAGACCGAATATGGTTTTAGTATAAGCTTTAAGCCTTTTAGTATTTGATTATTTAACCGTGTATTTATGGGGAAAGGCATCGAACTTCAAATTTATCGTAAATGAAAGCATTAATCGAAAAAAAATATTTGGTAGCAAAGAAACGAAATGTTCCAATGGGTTACATACATGGCCTGTTTCGCTACTCACTGCACAGTAACGAACTTGCGCTAGTGTCTATGCACGAAAAATCACAAAAAGGAAACGCGAAAAATATTTGTATGGCGAAAAGCATCTAACGAATTATTTCTCAAAATTGGGAAATATTTTCGAAAAAAATATTTGGTACCGGTTGTGCGTGATGATGATTTCTATCACGCCTACCAAATATTTTTTTCGTTTAAAGCTTTCATTCACATGATATTTAAACTTCTGCTGATCAACTGTGGACAAGAGCAAAGCAGGTAATCCATCCACGACTTTTGTGTTTACGATCTTCAGGTATTTTCAAAACACCGTCGGCTGGTTTAAGCCGTAGTAGACATGACAACCCTAGTTGAGTAAAATTGAGCGGCGATCGCAAAAGGGGTCGATATGACGAGATACGACCACGTCGAAAGCCGAACCCATACTAACTAACCATCTCATTGAGCCAACGTTGGCTTATGAGTAGTGTGGTACAAAATAAGCAACAGTGCGACGCTAAACATAAAATCTTTCGTCGTAGACACGCATAGGAAAGACGAATTGCACGGTGACGTCATCAAAAACTCGCTCCCTTTCTCTCCTTCGAAAAATCTGAAAACAACAGTGCCAGTACCTGTCAAAGTTGACAGGTACTGGCACCATTGTTTTCAAGTTTTGTTGAAGAGCGAAAGAGATAGAATTTCGCCATGCCTTGTCTAATATTGGTCATCTCAGAGAGCCGAAGGAGGTGTAGGGTTGTGAAGGAGAATATGGAGTCGTGACGGACTTTGGTTTCAGGTGGGCCGATTGTGCTTCAAAATCGTTACCCGTTGTGTGGCGTACCGCCGCGCGGGGTGACATTGGTCCTTGGGGGTGACTTTGATCGCTCTTTTCGATGCATCTCTTGACTAGCATGGGAGGCAAAAAAACTAATCCATGACCATCCAGTGGCAATTTATAACGTATTCTTGAAGCTTGCCACATTGTTTTCATTATTCTGGTTTTAGTTTGCTGTAAAAATCTTGGCCCAAAGTTACCCTTATGGGCCAATGTCACCCCGCACGACGGTAGTTGGTTAACACGCCCAGTCTAGCGTATTGGGAATCGTGGGATCGAAGCCCACCAGAACGATTCTATTATTTTTCATAATTTTACATCTCAATTTGTCCAAATTGACTTTTGTGTCTACGACCTAAAGAAATAACAATGGGTCACATGCATGGCCTGATTCGCTACTCACCGCACAGTAACGCACATGCGCTAGTGTCTATGCACGAAAAATCTCTAAAAGGTAACGCGAAAAATATTTGTATGGCAAAATGTATCTAACGATTTATTTCTCAAGATTGGGAACTTTTATCGAAAAAATATTTGGCACCGGTTGTACGTATTGATAATGACTATCACGCCTACCAAATATTTTTTCGATTTGAAAGCACGAGAAATTTGAAGTTAGATGCCTTTCTCCATACAAAATAAAACGAGAAAACTTCTGCTGATCAACTGTGGACAAGAGCAAAGCAGGTAATCCATTGTGATTGAACACTAAGAAAGCAGTAATAACTAAAGTTTATGCATTAATGACTATTTTCTATTCTTCTTTCATTTATTCTGGGATTCTTTCGGTTTCTAAGATAATAATTCTTTCTGGAATACATCATCAATTCTTCCACAAATCTGAGAGCTCTTCAGGTAATTCTCATGGAATCCTTTATATGAAATCTTTTTGAAATTTATCAGGAAATCCCTCTGTAGTTCTTACATAAACCTATCTAGAGATGTTCCACCCAAAAATCTTTTTTGTATTATTCTGGGAAAGCTTCCTCTTCAATTTCCTTATGATACTATCTATAATCTTTCAGAAAATCTTTCAAGAATCCCTGTGAAATTATTTCGAAAAACCCTTCTGGGTTCTTCCTGGCTTCCGAAAAAATCTCTCGGAAATTCCTCTTAGTTTCTGAAATTTCTTTTGATGATTATTCCAGAAATCCATCCGAAATTATTATATTAAACCCTCTGTTTTTTTTTTTCAGAAATCCATCAATAATTCTTTCGTGAATGTCCCTGGGATTTTTAAACATCCCTTTTAGATGCTCTCAGGATTATTCCGATTTTTATCTGAATTATTTCGATTTTTCCAAAATCCATCTGAAACTCCATCCAAAATTATTATATTACACTCTCTGTTTTTATCAGAAATCCATCAATAATTGTTTCGTGAATAACCATGGGATTTTTTTGAACATCCCTCTTAGATGCTCTCAGGATTATTCCGATTTTTATCTGAATTATTCCGATTTTTCCGAAATCCATCTGAAACTATAGTTAAATGTCTATTTTTTTACTGTCAGATAATTCCGTTCAAATCCTTGGGATTCTATTGGAAATCCCTAGGGAATACTACCGAAAATCATGTTGAATTTTTTCCAGATATCTCTTGGGGATTTATTTGAAAATCTTTTTTATGGAAACAAAAAAAAAACATTTTTTAGAAAACTTCTCAGAAATTTTTTGAAGATCCTCCTGGATCGTTTCTAGAAATCCTTCTTTGATTCTAACGGTAATCCTATTAAAATTTTTCTGGATTTCTTCAGGATGTCTTAGTGAATTCTTCCAAAAACCTGGGAATTTCCTGAAAATCTAACAGAGATTCTTCAAAAATAACTTCTGGGATTCTTTTGGATATCACTATGAAATACATCCAAAATCCATTTGTAATTCTTCCATAAATCCTCATGGGACTCTTTCCGATTTTTACGGAAATCCTTAAGTAATTCTTCCAGGAATCCCCCCAAAATTCATTCAGAAATCTCTCTTCGCAAATTATCCCAATATTCAAAGGAAATTCCCATAAGGATTATCAGAAAAATTCCACAAAGATGTTCGGAAATGTCCTAGAATTATTGTTTGAGGAATCCCAATGGTTATTCCGGCAGAATACCAAAACGATTCACGGTAGAATGCTAGGAAAACTTCCGGTAGCATCGTTGAATGACCCGGATTATATGGTTTTCCAGGTGAATCTCAGAAGCTTTATGAAAAAGCAGGAATAATTCCTGAAAAAAAATCAGGAAGAATCTTTTTAAGATATTATGAAGCCTTGTAGCAAGATTTTCGGAAGAAATCCAGAAGTATTCCTGAAAAATTTCTGAAAGGATCCTATGGCGATATTTGATAGAATAGTCACTTGAAGATTTCTTTAAAATCTAGGAGGAATGCGCAGATGCATCCCGGAAGCATTTCCGGAAGAACCTATGGAAGAATATTAAAAAAATCTTGTACGAAGTATTCAGATGATCCTCAGAAAAAAATCCGAAAGAATCCCTTAAGGTTTTTCAAAAGATTCATCAAAAGATATCCGGAGGAATTTCAACTTGCGACGGCCAACGGCGAATTATTAGAAAGAGTCCCAGAAGTATTATAAGGATATTGACGTCAAAATTACAGAGACATTTTAGAAGAATTTCAGAATAATTAAAGTATCCTCGAAAGATATCCTAGTATTCCAAAAGGATTTCCAAAAACGTCTCAGATGATTTTCGTTAGAATCCAGAGGCATCTTCGTTAGTATCCCAGGAATAATTACCGGAATAATCTTAGAAAAAAAATAGGAAGAGTCTCAGAGTTCCGAGGAATTCCAGAAGAATCTCTATTAAGGCCCTAAGAAATCTTTGGAAGAATCCTCTAAAAATATCCGGTAGAATTGCCTCAGGATTTTCAATAGGCAAATATAATGGGCCACCATCATAGAGGTCGCTGGAGAAGAACGAGAGAAATGTCACTGAAAATGTTTGTTTACGTCCGAAATTCAATTTTTCAACCCAAAAATTAGGTCATAATCAATCGATTATTTTCCATTATTTTCCATTGGCATAATAATTTTGAACCATTATTCTTGCGATACGCGTGATTTTACAACAAATTTTACCACTAACAAAGAATCCGGAAGTTCACACCAATTTTCCATTTTTATCCCTCTAATCGCACATAAGATTAGAATTACAAGAAAAGTAAAAAATTCTGCAGGAAGAAATGGTCAAGAAATTTTCTACAGGAAGCTCCATTTGAAATGACATTTCTTTTCAACTGCGTACTGTGATCAAAGAAAAATGCTTTTCTTGACCATTTCTTGCAAGAAATTTTTTACACATCGAGATAGGCAATTACTTTTCTGTTGAGGTACTTAAGCGAAGTACCTAAATAGGAAAATAAGTGTATCATGTTTTTCAATGCTCTCTGACCGTGAAAATCAAATGGAGCTGTCATTTTTCCGTATAGAAACAAGCTCAATTATTCCGCAAGGAAAATAGTGACAGTTCGCTCATACTGCATCGACTGTCAAAATTACTTTGGTAATTAGCAACAAATTGTATTTGACCGCTCTACTTAGGATGTGGATACCAGACTTAAGACCAGGCTTGATAGAAACTCCTCTGCGATGCAAAGAGGAGGCGATTTTGCCGTTTTTCTGAGGAGAAAAAAATAAACTCAAAATTTTCAACACAGATCCTTAAGCGATTCGAGTGAGAGTGCAGAAAAATGCGAGGATTTTTTCAGGCACTCTCTCTCTCTCGTTGCGATGCTCACCATCACTCACACTTCAAACGAACTTTCGAGTCTGCCGCCCGAACAGACAGTCCTCGGGGAGTTATGAGAGCACCTTTTTTTGATGGAATTTTACTCGTTTTTTTTTGTGCTGCATTTTCCTGAAAAGAAAAGCATTTTTTCGCTCCCTCGCAAAGAGGCAAAGGCAGCACGCTGCTCTAGAGTAAGTCACCGAGGAGAATTATCAAGCTTGCTTAAGACTCTAATCTTGTTGAATTATTGTTTCCGTGTATGTTCAATCGACGCCCCTTCGCACTCGAGACAACATTTATGTTTTATGGACACAACATGGACTTATCCACGGTCTTCTTATATTGTCGATTTAATTTTTTTTTTCCACTCTTAATGCGGGCCGTGTTTACATAAAATGACATCCGGATCAACATCCAGTGAAGGAATGTTCACCGGATGAACATTAAGTGGATGAATCCGCAGCGAAATCGTTCATTTTTTTGTAAACACAGCCCGCAGAAAAGGTTTTCTTCCCGCTGGAAGTTGCAGCGTGACGTCATCGTGGATTAGTTCATAGTCATGTCGTGTGTAGTCGAGTTTATTATTGTTTATGTTTTGATTTGAATGAACTAATCTACGATGACGTCACGCTGCAACTTCCAGCGTCAAAGCCACACTACAATCTCAACAGTGTTTACAAAAAATGAACGATTTCGTTGTGCATTCATCCACTTCGTGTTCATCCTGTGAACATTCGTTGTCCGGATGTTGGTCCGGATGTCATTTAATGTAAACATTGCCCGCATTTAGAGCAGAAAAGAAAAAGAAAGTCGAGGATAAAAGAAGACCGTGGATAAGTCCATAAAGTTATTCGTTCGAGTGTCGTTAAAGCGTACACAAGGTGTTTCGCTCTTTCTCCGGTCCGTGAATTCGTTTCTCGTTCCACTGCGTTGAAATTCCAACAGGTCATCGGCCCAGGTATGGACGAGAAGGTGAAAGTTGCCGCGTTTGACGGTGCCGGCTGTTAATATGCAATTTTTAACCAGTATACCTACACGCTGGAGTCTTCGAACGTCGGGTGCTTAGGACGATCTTCGGCGGTGTGCAGGAGAACGGTGTGTGGCGGCGAAGGATGAACCACGAGCTCGCCCAACTCTACGGCGAACCCAGTATCCAGAAGGTGGCCAAAGCTGGAAGGATACGATGGGCAGGGCATGTTGCAAGAATGCCGGACAGCAACCCTGCAAAGATGGTGTTCGCTTCGGATCCGGTTGGTACAAGAAGGCGTGGAGCGCAGCGAGCTAGGTGGGCGGATCAAGTGCGTATCGATTTGGCGAGCGTGGGGCAGAACCGAGGATGGAGAGATGCGGCCACGAACCGAGTATTGTGTGTGTGTGTGTGTGTGTGTACAATTCACCTCCCACTGACCGGCAGTGCTTTTATGGAAGAAATCTGCGTGCACCTATTTACTAATATTTTGACATCTATAGATGCACATAGTTTTAGCCCAGGAGATGAAAGGTGATAGCTCTGCTGCAACTCCAATGACCCATTTCAAGAATGGCTGTTCCAACACACACATTCTGAGGTCATTTTCATATACAGCCAGCCCCGCATGAAAACATCCCCATATCAACTGGATATCTGAGATGAGATCACACTTCCAGAATTAAAAATAAAATTTTCAATTCTGGCACGTATTTAGTTGTTTGAAAAGTTTGTAAAATATGGATTGATCTCACCGGTTTCCGTTGTTTTCTTTCCTCATCTGTTTCCTATTTTTGGTTGACTCGCTGATGTTGCTGTGGTTTTGGGAGTCTTCTGTATGCTGTTTTCTCTCATCCACATATTAGTAAATGCAACTTAATGTTCACGTATCCATTCCTTTCCCTTTCGTGTTCTCTATTGCATCCCCTGGAAGCCGTATCTGACCTCTCCTCCGCTGCTACACTGGATCTCACTCCACTCACAGTATCCAGACCGTGATCCATCCTCTATCATCTCCGCTCACTGCATCGTATACTTGAAAATCACACCCTTCCAACTTCTTTACTTCAAACAATCAGAATTCATTCCATTACTTTTCCTTCCCTCACTGCATCGGCTCACTTAACCTTTATATTTTCTTTCCCTATCACTACCACTCCACATTCCGTAACACAACCCCTCACAATCCTCACACGCAATACACCGCAATACAATCCATTGATAAGTTATTGCTTTATTTCCCATTTCATTCCAACTTCTGGCCGCCAGAGTGACCGTCTCTCACCTCACCTCTCACTGGAAGGGGAAAAAAATATGGCGCTATCTATCCCCGTATCACCGTCGTGAAAAGGCAATCGGAATTTTGCATATAACTTGAACTGCACTATTTTCTTTTGTTAGATTCCACTTCCATCCAGATATCTGCTATGCACTTTCACCATTTCACCGAATTTCTCTGTTTATCTGCCTTCAAAAACATGGCTATTATAATTTAATCGCGCCGCGACTTGAAAGAGCAGTCGATTGCTTCCAGTGCTGCCAGAACTCCACGGCCACGAACCGAGTATTGTGGCGTGAAATTGTTGATTCAGTGTTATCTGTGTAGATGTTAACTAAATAAATGAAAAAAAATTAACCTACACGCTAAGATCAGTTTACCCATAAATAGGTACTTGTTTTATCCATATTTGGGTTTTTGATACAAAACCTATTTTATGGGTAAATATTACTGAGAAAAATTGGTAGAATTTACTCATATTAGAAAAAATGTGAGTTTACCTAATAATGAGTAGTTAGTTTACCCATATTTGGATGAAAAACCATAATTTATTTCCCAGTCGTTTCGGTGACACTTACACTTTGTTATCAGCTGGTATTGCCTACTTTTATTATTATTTCCTAATTCCAGCATTCCTCATTTTGTTTTGTAAGTATTCTAGGAAGAAATTACTCCTGCTGATTATTATTATTCATGTTTTTTTTTTATAATTTTCGAAGCCGTAAACAGTGTTATGAGGAAAGAACTAAAAATCGAGCTTCCTCACTAACCTTGCAGGATTGCGGAATCTTGATGGTGAGTCTAAATGTTTTTTTATTAGCAGAATTTGTAAGACAATTGTCTAATTCACACATTTGCAATAGACCATTTCCGTGAAATTTTTTTAATGGCTTGTATGCTTTCTGTCAATTTACTGAACAAACTTTCCCAAGGAACCCATATATTTTGAAGCCCCTAACTATTGAAAAACAATGAAAAACTGGCGGCACGACTGTACGCCCCACGGTCCCATACAATTTATTTCTCTCCGATATTTATCCGACCCCTTTTTCTCCTATGATTTTTTCTCCACGTTGTGGTGAATATTTGATCAGCTGATTCGAGTCAATCATGACAGATACCTTTATTTATGTTTTCATCCGCCACTTCCACCGTGGCTGAAATCAACAAACCCATTCCGGAAACCATCTCGGTGCTTCTGCTGGTCGTCATTTTTTTTTACTTTGGTTCCTCCACCGGAATTTGTAAGGTTATTATGTGCGCTCGAGCACTTTCCATCGGGAGAAGACATCCAGCACAATGAAATCCTTCATGACAACGGTGGGTATCCTTTTCATCTCCATCGCCTGTGGCTGCTGTGGTGCTCCGCTTACTCATGCTCGGTTTTGTGGTTGGCTGAGGTTGCGAAGATTTTGCTGAAATCCGGAAGAAGAGGTCCTGTTTGGATTCCTGCAGCTTCCATTGGAATCTAGTAATTCAAACAGTATGCTGTCGCAAGGTGATATCTTCGTCCCCAGATTGCCGCCGGGCACAGGGCCGAAGGGGAGCAGAACCCTTCTCGAGAACTTTCGCGTAACACGGCAGAGGCTTCCGGCGGGAAGATGAAGGGGATATATGTTGTGGTCGAGGATTTTTCGGGGAGACCTATGATAGTGGTAAAACGGGGAAGAATGTATGGTCTAATGGTTCCGGAACATAAGCGAACATGACGACATAAGCAACAGAATTGCTGGCCGTTGTGAATCTCAAATTTCTCCATTTTGTCGTGTCGTTTCGTGTGCTTGATTTGACATTGACATTTCGTCATATCTACAAACACTCAACGCAGGGGTATGATTGAAAGTTGTGGAAAAATCTCCACTTTGTTTACCCACAGGGTTGAAACAACTGTGCCGCACTACCCAAAATGTGATGAATTCTCAATTGAGTTCAGCTCCAATACCATCCTTACAGCGGCCTTGTTATTCTTGAGCTGGTTGATGGCATCCTTAACTTCCCTCAATGTGGGGGCAGGTTGGTTTCCTTCATCCGCCGTGCTGACGTAGCCACTTCCTCCGCTGTCGTGACCCTCGGCGCCTGTGTTCTCTGTGCCATTCAGGTGTTCATCGTAGTGCTGCTTCCACCTTTCAATCACCTCACGTCCGTCCGTCAAGATGATTCCGTCCTTATCCCTACACATTTCGGCTCGCGGCACGAAGCCTTTTCGGGATGCGTTAAGCTTCTCGTAGAACTTTCGCGTTTCTTGTGAACGATGCAGCTGTTCCATTTCTTCACATTCCGCTTCTTCCAGGCTGCGCTTTTTGTCCTGGAATAGGCGGGTTTGCTGCTTTCGTTTTCTTTTATATCGCTCCACGTTATGTCGCGTTCCTTGCTGCAGCATTGCAGCCCGCGCTGCATCCTTCTCCTCCAAAACCTGCCTGCATTCTTCGTCGAACCAATCGTCACATGTTCTCCTTTCCACGTACCCGACGATGCTCTCGGTTGCGTTGTTGATGGCTGCTTTTATGTTGTTCCAGCAGTCCTCAAGAGGGGCTTCGTCAAGCTCGCCCTCTTCCGGCAACGCTACCTCGAGATGCTGCGCGTATGCGGCAGCGACGTTCGGTTGGGCCAGTCGCGCTAGGTTATACCGAGGCGGGCGTCGATACCGTACATTGTTAATGACGGATAGTTTTTGGCGCAGTTTCACCCTCACCAGGTAGTGGTCGGAGTCAATGTTAGCGCCACGATAGGTTCTGACGTCGGTAATATCGGAGAGGTGCCGTCCATCGATCATCACGCGCCTCTGCATATCACCCATCACTATAAAAGCTGTTCCCAGCTCACGTGTGTTGCCGCAGCTCAGGTAGATGGTATGATTACCTCTAAATGTTCGCACCATCGAACCTGTCCAGCACACCTCCTGCAGCGCTACGATGTCGAAACCGCGGATCTTCAGTTCATCGGAGAGTATGCGTGTGCTTCCGATGAAGTTGAGAGATTTGCAGTTCCACGTACCGAGTTTCCAATCGCTAGTCCATTTTCGTCGCTGTGGTCTTTGCCGATTGTTCCGGTCCGTATTCTCTCGTTGACCATTCCCCCTAAATGTTCGGAGGGCCATAGTGCGCAGTTTAGCTTAGAGTCCTTTTCTGGCACTCGGACGATGATCAGCCGCCCCTGACATGGGGAACAGACGCTGTTGTGAGCTGCTCCTAACATGGAGTACAGACGCTCAAGGTTTGCAGAAGCAAACCCCCCCTTCCCTGTCAGCATACGACCAAAGTTCCCACCGGGGGTTGGTTACCCGATCTTCCCCAAGGTTACTCGTATCCCGGCCAGTACCACGAGGAGGTAGGGATAGGAGTTGCTGGGCAAGAGGCTAAGGACCACACAATGGGGTCTATTTTATTCCTGTAGGTACGCGAGGTACCGATGGTACGCCATGCCCAGCCATTTACCAACCTGCTTCTATCAGAATGCTCTTATTCGGTTTCCTGATTCAACTATCGAATTCCAGTGATGTCTGAATTGAATTGAATGCACGCAAAACAGTTCTCTGCTCTCCAAATTTTAACTGATCCTTCGCAATGATTGTTCCTAATGCGGCAAGTGCTGTTCCGAGGGATCATGCAAAATTGGAAGAGTGAGGAGACTGTTGCGTGAACACCACCTTTTGATATCAAAACTTACGAAATACTGGTTCCTATCGTCAAAAAATAGATTAACTATGAGACCAATTTCGATTACTAGCTCTCTGCTATTTGAAATTCAGTGTCATTTAGAGCAATGATTGTTCCTAGATGTCAAGTGCTTTTCCTCTAAATTATTTGAATTTTAAATAGTGAGGCTCACTAGTAGTTGAATCCGTTCATCATTGTAATCAATACGATTAAGAGGGATCTGCGTGTCGAGATTTCGTCAACTACGAACGACTTATACGATTGTAGTTCTCTGCTTGCTGAAATTCCGTGTAATTTAGAGCAATGATTGTTCCTAAACGTCAAGTGCTTTTCCTCTAAATTATTTGAATTTCAGTTAGTGAGGCTCACTATCAACAGTATGAGTCATTCTTTGTCGCTGGATCTGGACAGGTGATTTGTCCCGAAGTATTTCAAAAATGCCATAAGACGCAAAACCATGGATCGTGCACAAAGTTATCGAATTGTCATTCACTTTCCCACTATTTACAAGACCTTCCTTAATCATATCAACCTTTGTTGACCAAATAATTTTATGACTACTTAATTATGCTAATGAGAATAAATTTTTGAATTACTTCTCGCATAACATATGATCTCGCCCTAAAAGCCATTGGTAACCATGTGTGTAGCTTGTTGTTTCTGAGCATTTGAATGGATTTACACGTTACACGCTATGTCTAAACCAGACGATTATAAAAATCGAATGTACATCGTTTTTTTTTTCTCGCTAGAGTCTAGTATTTGGGTTATATTTTAATAATCGGAAAGTTTTAAAATATTCCATCGGTGAAATTTTGATTTTTTCCACTTTTTAGCCATTTTTTATACTAAATCCCTTGAAAATCTCGTTTTCGACGCATTTCAGCCCATACTAAATGTATGGAAAAAATTTCATCGATAGAATATTTTAAAACCTTCCGATTATGAAAATATAGACCAAATACTGATCTCCAGCGAGAAAAAATCTGATGTACATTCGATTTTTATAATCGTCTGGTTCAGACATAGCGTGCGTTATTTAACAACGCTATGGTGATAAAATGATCATATTCTACTTGCCAGTGATGTTGGTTTGGATGCTTATTCATTCATTAGTTCAGAAACGACGTGCTACACACGTGGTTACAAATGGCTTTTAGGGCGTTATCTCAGAGTACGCGAGACTTCTCTTTTTCAGTAACATGTCTCAAGAAAACTCTTGGACCAAATTTACTAATTATGATGTTTTTTTATGATTCTAGGGCGCCCTAATTCTATAATTGTTCCGATGCTCACACTCGCTGCTCTTATTTCAAGAGAACGGGTGATTTTGAAACCTAAATTTAATGAATCACTCTCGATGCTGCTTATTTCCCGTTCTCGCATGCGAGAACATATTGCAAGCAACATGAGAGGAGTTTTTAGTGACTATAAAATCGACCACCTGGGTATCGCAAAGCCTTCTGCTCTACCCCGCGCATGTCGACTCTAAAGAAACTATAAGCAAAGAAGCGAAATGTTCCAATTGGAATTCCAATTTTACTGTCAATGTCATTCCAATCGAGCAGGAGACTTGTCAAACACTTTTTCACACAAGCTAAAAACGACTCACACAAAAATGTTACCGCCCACGAAAATTTTGCTTCTTCTGAAGTAGCATATTTTCTGAATACTTGAGTGTCGGTTGCAATTTTCATGCTTTGCATAAAGAATGCTCTACTCATTACATTGGTTTTCCACACATTCAGTCAATTTTTCATTCGTTACCCAAACCTGTGAAAACTCAACACATAAAACCTGTGACTCACTTTTAGCGTGGGATTCAACATTGGCAGTGCTGCGTAATAGATTTGGCATAGTTGCTAGCTGATTTATTTTGAATATGATCAGATTTCGTCTCTTTATAATTCAGACTCTTTAGTCGACTCGAATGAAAGAGGCTCTTGTGTGGGTGTGAACGTCGAAGCTTGTTTACATTTTGGATGGATGCAGGTGAAAGTTAATGAGTCGTGATATTTTTGCACGATTTCACGGTTTGCTGCACGGTTTTCATCATAAACTAACGGTGATACGAATCGATATCGACCAACGTATGTGCGGGTGTAAGTTTCATTTGTTTTTGTTTATTTTCAGGTACATTGGCAGACAAGTTTAGAAAAATAAAGAGGAGGATCCGACAGTTGTTTTAATTGAATTAACCGGGCTTTGAATGAATCGCCGGCCAAATTCCGAGTGGCTTGCCTGTCAGATCTTCAAGGTCATATGATGAGGATCCGTTCTTGGCCTTCACCTTGCAGGGAAGATACTGCTGGCCGTATTTTGCATTGTAGTTCTCTACAGCGCTGGAAGGCTTCATATTTTTCCGGTACACAAGTTGACGGACGGAGAATGCTTTGGAAAATCGCCGACTCCGCAAATTATAGTGCTTGATGGATGATTCGTGTGCCTTATGCAAGTTGTTTTTGACAAGTTCATATATTTTAGTGAAGTTTTGTTTGCGTTGCTCTTCACGTTTTTCTTCAGATGTTTCCTGATTATGACGTGAGAGACGATGGTCATTTCCCGTTTCGGATAATTTGGTTCCGTGTGTGATAAAATAGGGCGTGAAGCCAGTGGATGCGTGCTTGGAGGTATTGAGAATCATCTCGATTTCAGAGAGTTTTGTATCCCACATGCGCTGGTCTTAACGTACGTATGTTCTGATGGCAGAATTTATCGTACGATTCACTCGCTCGACAGGGTTTGCCTGCGAGTGATAACGCGAGTTTAGCCAGTGTTTAATGCGGAAGTGATCTAGTAGGTCTTTAAACACCTTAGATGTAAAGACGCTACCGTTATCCGTGATGATTATCTCCGGAACGGAATTTCGATAAAACCACTGATCCTTCAGAACTGAACACATAGCTGAACTGTCGATTTTCCGAACGGGATGTATCATCACCCATTTGGAGAAGTAATCGCTGATTACTAGCAGGTGTTGGTTCCCCTTTTTACTTCGAGGGAGAGGACCTACATAATCTATGGATATAATTTGCCATGGCCGTGATGCTTGGCGCATTTTGCCCATCTCTGGCGTGATCGCTACATAAGAAGCTTTGGTTTCTTTGCACGTTGTACAGTTTTGAACATATTTTCGTATTTCTAGGGCCATTTTTTTCCAATAGTAACGTTTTTGGATACGATTCAGAGTCTTGTGGAAGTTGGTGTCGTGATTTTCTTGGAGTATGGTAGGTATTTCATCGGGTAATGGCACGATTTTCCACTCAAAGCGTGAATCATACGGTTCATTCTTTGCCGTGACGAATTTCATTAGAATTCCATCATCTATGCAAAAATCAGCAAACTCATCTGGTTTATTTTTAACTTTCTCGACCAATGAGGAGTGCCAGGAGGCAGCCGGTGTATCTTGGACTACAGCTATGCTTCTTGATAATGCGTCTGGGACTACATTTTCCTTGCCTTTTCTGTGTACCACAGACATATCAAACTGCTGTAGATCCAAGCTCCACCGACTGCACCTTGAGCCCACCTTCCATTTGGTATTAAGAATGTGTGTTAGGGCAGAGGAGTCTGTGATCAGCTTAAAGTGAGAACCCTCAATATATCCTCGGAAGGCTTCTATGGCAAGCAGAGCTGCCAGCGCTTCCTTCTCGGCTGCGTGGTAGTTCCGCTGCGGAGTAGTCAATTTATGCGAATAGTAAGATATGACCTTTTCGCCATCATCGTGCTGCTGAGTCAGGACACCAGCCACGGCGACGTCGCTGGCATCCGTCTGGATTGTAAATTCCCTAGTAAAGTCGGGACTGCCCAGAATTGGAGCGCTGACCAGTCGCTCTTTGATGGTGCAAAAGGATTTCTCTGCTTCCTCGTTCCATTTTATAATTTTCGATTTCGTTTTCAGAAGATCGGTCAATGCCGCCGTGATCATACTGAAATCAGATATAAAACGGCGGTAATAATTTACCATTCCCAAGAATCTTCTCAGTTTAGTAATGGTGTTCGGCCTCGCATATTCGACGATGGGTCGCGTCTTTTCTGGATTCGCTCGCAGACCATTAGTACTGGGCAGATTACCAAGGAATGGTATTTCTGGAACGCCAAATTGGGATTTTTCCAGATTAATTGACAAGTTCGCATCCCTTAGTCGGCGCTCAATTTCTTGGAGCAACTGCACAGCATCACGATATCGTTGAGGTAGACGAAGACATACGGTTCCAATACACCGTGACCTAGTACCCTGTCCATTAGTCTAGCTAAGGTAGCTGGACTATTGACCAGACCAAAAGGCATTCGGGTGTATTGAAACAGCCCCTTGCCTTGCACACTGAACGCCGTATATTTCCTCGAAGCCGGATGCAATGGTACTTGGAGGAAGGCTTCCGAGAGATCTATCGTGAAAAGATAGTTAGCTTTCGGAAGTTGGCGAAGAATACGATGAGGGTGCGGCAAGGGGTACGCATCACGTACAGTACGCTCGTTGATTTTGCGAGCATCTAAGCAGAGGCGAACTTTATTAGGTTTAATTACAGGCACACAGTTCAGTGACCATGCTGAATTACTGCGTTCGATAATACCTGTATCAAGCAGTCGTTCCAATTCAGTGGCCACCAACCCTTGAGTTTTAGGTGATATTACATAAGGGAACTGGCGAACTGGAGGTTTATTTCGCCATTCCTCTTGAATTGAAAATGGTCACACCGTTGAAAGTGAAGGGTAAGTCAAGCTGGCCACGAATTTGCAACTGTTCTCCTCCTGCGGTTCGTAATGCTATGGGATTTTGAAGTGGTGAAATTTTATGTGATTTGAAGTTAGAATATACCGAATCATCAATTATGGTAAGGTCACTACCGCTGTCTAAAAGAGCTAGGATTTTATGATCATACACCGTTACGGTGGTGTATGGACGATTGTCGTTAGGGTACGGGTAAGTAATCAGACATGTAATAGGGTCTCGTGAGTAAATATCCTCAGATGCTCTTTCGAAGCAATTGGAAGAAAATGGATAATGAGATTTGCACGCACCTAGGGGTTCAACGAGCCGCGTTTTTCGCTCGCTGACCGGGCGTTTTTTAAACAGTATGGGCAATTTCGAAAAGGGTAACCACGGAAACCACAATTTTCACATAAAACGGCCCTTGGGGCACGACATTCTCTGATAGAATGCCCGTATATGCCGCAGTTATAACAAGTGTTTTCTGGCGGGGGTTGATACGAATCTATGAGACTTTCCAACGTCAATCTTGGTCTCTGTTGGGACTGATTATGCGTTGGTGCCTGTGTTTGATTTTTGGGAGAATTTTGATAGTTTTGCCTATTCGTTTTGTTTGGATGGTTGATACGTGGATTAGATGGTGTTTGTGAAGGTGGTTGTCGGTTTTGATTAGCCTCAGCAGAATTTGGCTTGAATTTGCCTTGGCTTACGGCATTTACTGCTTTTTCTACCCCAAAAACTTTGTTGTATGCCGAGAAGTTTAATGCATCGATCTTTTGACCGGCAAATCAGTTAAAGAAGGCAAATCAGTTATTGGGAGAAAAGTTAATTGCTTCTTGTAGTCTATCCTTATATTTTGGAGTAGGATCTGAACCTTTTCATACTCAGGAACATTGGCGTAGACAAAGGGGGGCACGGGGGGGCACGTGCCCCCCCAAACTCCAAATCAAAAATTCGTTTATATTCAGTTTTGATCACTTCACTGCACAGAAAATACATTATTGGCGCCAGAAAAATTATAAAAATTTTAAATGAGTTCGTTTTGGTGCCAGAAGTTACACTATTGGCGCCAGAAAAATTATAAAAATCATTAACGAGTTCGTTTTGGTACCAGAAGTTACACTATTGGCGCCAGAAAAATTATAAAAATTATAAATGAGTTCGTTTTGGTACCAGAAGTTACACTATTGGCGCCAGAAAAATTATAAAAATTTTAAATGAGTTCGTTTTGGTACCAGAAGTTACACTATTGGCGCCAGAAAAATTATAAAAATCATTAATGAGTTCGTTTTGGTACCAGAAGTTACACTATTGGCGCCAGAAAAAATATAAAAATTATAAATGAGTTCGTTTTGGTGCCAGAAGTTACACTATGTACGCCAAAGTACTCTTACTCAAATACACATTTTCAAAAAAACAACCAGGCTGCATTGGCGTAGACAAAGGGGGGCACGGGGGGGCACGTGCCCCCCAAACTCCAAATCAAAAATTCGTTTATATTCAGTTTTGATCACTTCACTGCACAGAAAATACATTATTGGCGCCAGAAAAATTATAAAAATTTTAAATGAGTTCGTTTTGGTGCCAGAAGTTACACTATTGGCGCCAGAAAAATTATAAAAATAATTAAGGAGTTCGTTTTGGTACCAGAAGTTACACTATTGGCGCCAGAAAAATTATAAAAATTTTAAATGAGTTCGTTTTGGTGCCAGAAGTTACACTATGTACGCCAAAGTACTCTTACTCAAATACACATTTTCAAAAAAACAACCAGGCTGCATTGGCGTAGACAAAGGGGGGCACGGGGGGGCACGTGCCCCCCCAAACTCCAAATCAAAAATTCGTTTATATTCAGTTTTGATCACTTCACTGCACAGAAAATACATTATTGGCGCCAGAAAAATTATAAAAATTTTAAATGAGTTCGTTTTGGTGCCAGAAGTTACACTATTGGCGCCAGAAAAATTATAAAAATCATTAACGAGTTCGTTTTGGTACCAGAAGTTACACTATTGGCGCCAGAAAAATTATAAAAATTATAAATGAGTTCGTTTTGGTACCAGAAGTTACACTATTGGCGCCAGAAAAATTATAAAAATTTTAAATGAGTTCGTTTTGGTACCAGAAGTTACACTATTGGCGCCAGAAAAATTATAAAAATCATTAATGAGTTCGTTTTGGTACCAGAAGTTACACTATTGGCGCCAGAAAAAATATAAAAATTATAAATGAGTTCGTTTTGGTGCCAGAAGTTACACTATGTACGCCAAAGTACTCTTACTCAAATACACATTTTCAAAAAAACAACCAGGCTGCATTGGCGTAGACAAAGGGGGGCACGGGGGGGCACGTGCCCCCCCAAACTCCAAATCAAAAATTCGTTTATATTCAGTTTTGATCACTTCACTGCACAGAAAATACATTATTGGCGCCAGAAAAATTATAAAAATTTTAAATGAGTTCGTTTTGGTGCCAGAAGTTACACTATTGGCGCCAGAAAAATTATAAAAATAATTAAGGAGTTCGTTTTGGTACCAGAAGTTACACTATTGGCGCCAGAAAAATTATAAAAATTTTAAATGAGTTCGTTTTGGTGCCAGAAGTTACACTATGTACGCCAAAGTACTCTTACTCAAATACACATTTTCAAAAAAACAACCAGGCTGCATTGGCGTAGACAAAGGGGGGCACGGGGGGGCACGTGCCCCCCCAAACTCCAAATCAAAAATTCGTTTATATTCAGTTTTGATCACTTCACTGCACAGAAAATACATTATTGGCGCCAGAAAAATTATAAAAATTTTAAATGAGTTCGTTTTGGTGCCAGAAGTTACACTATTGGCGCCAGAAAAATTATAAAAATAATTAAGGAGTTCGTTTTGGTACCAGAAGTTACACTATTGGCGCCAGAAAAATTATAAAAATTTTAAATGAGTTCGTTTTGGTGCCAGAAGTTACACTATGTACGCCAAAGTACTCTTACTCAAATACACATTTTCAAAAAAACAACCAGGCTGCATTGGCGTAGACAAAGGGGGGCACGGGGGGGCACGTGCCCCCACCAAACTCCAAATCAAAAATTCGTTTATATTCAGTTTTGATCACTTCACTGCACAGAAAATACATTATTGGCGCCAGAAAAATTATAAAAATTTTAAATGAGTTCGTTTTGGTGCCAGAAGTTACACTATTGGCGCCAGAAAAATTATAAAAATCATTAACGAGTTCGTTTTGGTACCAGAAGTTACACTATTGGCGCCAGAAAAATTATAAAAATTATAAATGAGTTCGTTTTGGTACCAGAAGTTACACTATTGGCGCCAGAAAAATTATAAAAATTTTAAATGAGTTCGTTTTGGTACCAGAAGTTACACTATTGGCGCCAGAAAAATTATAAAAATCATTAATGAGTTCGTTTTGGTACCAGAAGTTACACTATTGGCGCCAGAAAAAATATAAAAATTATAAATGAGTTCGTTTTGGTGCCAGAAGTTACACTATGTACGCCAAAGTACTCTTACTCAAATACACATTTTCAAAAAAACAACCAGGCTGCATTGGCGTAGACAAAGGGGGGCACGGGGGGGCACGTGCCCCCCCAAACTCCAAATCAAAAATTCGTTTATATTCAGTTTTGATCACTTCACTGCACAGAAAATACATTATTGGCGCCAGAAAAATTATAAAAATTTTAAATGAGTTCGTTTTGGTGCCAGAAGTTACACTATTGGCGCCAGAAAAATTATAAAAATAATTAAGGAGTTCGTTTTGGTACCAGAAGTTACACTATTGGCGCCAGAAAAATTATAAAAATTTTAAATGAGTTCGTTTTGGTGCCAGAAGTTACACTATGTACGCCAAAGTACTCTTACTCAAATACACATTTTCAAAAAAACAACCAGGCTGCATTGGCGTAGACAAAGGGGGGCACGGGGGGGCACGTGCCCCCCCAAACTCCAAATCAAAAATTCGTTTATATTCAGTTTTGATCACTTCACTGCACAGAAAATACATTATTGGCGCCAGAAAAATTATAAAAATTTTAAATGAGTTCGTTTTGGTACCAGAAGTTACACTATTGGCGCCAGAAAAATTATAAAAATTATAAATGAGTTCGTTTTGGTACCAGAAGTTACACTATTGGCGCCAGAAAAATTATAAAAATTATAAATGAGTTCGTTTTGGTACCAGAAGTTACACTATTGGCGCCAGAAAAATTATAAAAATTTTAAATGAGTTCGTTTTGGTGCCAGAAGTTACACTATGTACGCCAAAGTACTCTTACTCAAATACACATTTTCAAAAAAACAACCAGGCTGCATTGGCGTAGACAAAGGGGGGCACGGGGGGGGCACGTGCCCCCCAAACTCCAAATCAAAAATTCGTTTATATTCAGTTTTGATCACTTCACTGCACAGAAAATACATTATTGGCGCCAGAAAAATTATAAAAATTTTAAATGAGTTCGTTTTGGTGCCAGAAGTTACACTATTGGCGCCAGAAAAATTATAAAAATAATTAAGGAGTTCGTTTTGGTACCAGAAGTTACACTATTGGCGCCAGAAAAATTATAAAAATTTTAAATGAGTTCGTTTTGGTGCCAGAAGTTACACTATGTACGCCAAAGTACTCTTACTCAAATACACATTTTCAAAAAAACAACCAGGCTGCATTGGCGTAGACAAAGGGGGGCACGGGGGGGCACGTGCCCCCCCAAACTCCAAATCAAAAATTCGTTTATATTCAGTTTTGATCACTTCACTGCACAGAAAATACATTATTGGCGCCAGAAAAATTATAAAAATTTTAAATGAGTTCGTTTTGGTGCCAGAAGTTACACTATTGGCGCCAGAAAAATTATAAAAATCATTAACGAGTTCGTTTTGGTACCAGAAGTTACACTATTGGCGCCAGAAAAATTATAAAAATTATAAATGAGTTCGTTTTGGTACCAGAAGTTACACTATTGGCGCCAGAAAAATTATAAAAATTTTAAATGAGTTCGTTTTGGTACCAGAAGTTACACTATTGGCGCCAGAAAAATTATAAAAATCATTAATGAGTTCGTTTTGGTACCAGAAGTTACACTATTGGCGCCAGAAAAAATATAAAAATTATAAATGAGTTCGTTTTGGTGCCAGAAGTTACACTATGTACGCCAAAGTACTCTTACTCAAATACACATTTTCAAAAAAACAACCAGGCTGCATTGGCGTAGACAAAGGGGGGCACGGGGGGGCACGTGCCCCCCCAAACTCCAAATCAAAAATTCGTTTATATTCAGTTTTGATCACTTCACTGCACAGAAAATACATTATTGGCGCCAGAAAAATTATAAAAATTTTAAATGAGTTCGTTTTGGTGCCAGAAGTTACACTATTGGCGCCAGAAAAATTATAAAAATAATTAAGGAGTTCGTTTTGGTACCAGAAGTTACACTATTGGCGCCAGAAAAATTATAAAAATTTTAAATGAGTTCGTTTTGGTGCCAGAAGTTACACTATGTACGCCAAAGTACTCTTACTCAAATACACATTTTCAAAAAAACAACCAGGCTGCATTGGCGTAGACAAAGGGGGCACGGGGGGGCACGTGCCCCCCCAAACTCCAAATCAAAAATTCGTTTATATTCAGTTTTGATCACTTCACTGCACAGAAAATACATTATTGGCGCCAGAAAAATTATAAAAATTTTAAATGAGTTCGTTTTGGTGCCAGAAGTTACACTATTGGCGCCAGAAAAATTATAAAAATCATTAACGAGTTCGTTTTGGTACCAGAAGTTACACTATTGGCGCCAGAAAAATTATAAAAATTATAAATGAGTTCGTTTTGGTACCAGAAGTTACACTATTGGCGCCAGAAAAATTATAAAAATTTTAAATGAGTTCGTTTTGGTACCAGAAGTTACACTATTGGCGCCAGAAAAATTATAAAAATCATTAATGAGTTCGTTTTGGTACCAGAAGTTACACTATTGGCGCCAGAAAAAATATAAAAATTATAAATGAGTTCGTTTTGGTGCCAGAAGTTACACTATGTACGCCAAAGTACTCTTACTCAAATACACATTTTCAAAAAAACAACCAGGCTGCATTGGCGTAGACAAAGGGGGGCACGGGGGGGCACGTGCCCCCCAAACTCCAAATCAAAAATTCGTTTATATTCAGTTTTGATCACTTCACTGCACAGAAAATACATTATTGGCGCCAGAAAAATTATAAAAATTTTAAATGAGTTCGTTTTGGTGCCAGAAGTTACACTATTGGCGCCAGAAAAATTATAAAAATAATTAAGGAGTTCGTTTTGGTACCAGAAGTTACACTATTGGCGCCAGAAAAATTATAAAAATTATAAATGAGTTCGTTTTGGTACCAGAAGTTACACTATTGGCGCCAGAAAAATTATAAAAATTTTAAATGAGTTCGTTTTGGTACCAGAAGTTACACTATTGGCGCCAGAAAAATTATAAAAATCATTAATGAGTTCGTTTTGGTACCAGAAGTTACACTATTGGCGCCAGAAAAAATATAAAAATTATAAATGAGTTCGTTTTGGTGCCAGAAGTTACACTATGTACGCCAAAGTACTCTTACTCAAATACACATTTTCAAAAAAACAACCAGGCTGCATTGGCGTAGACAAAGGGGGGCACGGGGGGGCACGTGCCCCCCCAAACTCCAAATCAAAAATTCGTTTATATTCAGTTTTGATCACTTCACTGCACAGAAAATACATTATTGGCGCCAGAAAAATTATAAAAATTTTAAATGAGTTCGTTTTGGTGCCAGAAGTTACACTATTGGCGCCAGAAAAATTATAAAAATAATTAAGGAGTTCGTTTTGGTACCAGAAGTTACACTATTGGCGCCAGAAAAATTATAAAAATTTTAAATGAGTTCGTTTTGGTGCCAGAAGTTACACTATGTACGCCAAAGTACTCTTACTCAAATACACATTTTCAAAAAAACAACCAGGCTGCATTGGCGTAGACAAAGGGGGGCACGGGGGGGCACGTGCCACCCCAAACTCCAAATCAAAAATTCGTTTATATTCAGTTTTGATCACTTCACTGCACTGAACTGAACTGAACTTATGTTTAATTTTATAAATATTGATAATGATTGTTTAGGCTTTTGTTGGTCTTATTGAAATAGCGATTCATTTGTGAATTTCGATATTTTCGATTGGTACGTATTCTTCTAATAGCATTTTTTCTTTGTTAATGGTTGGAACATTACAACATACATTTTTTTGATAATACTTGCAAACATTAACAGTAGTCGACCTTTAGGCGTTTTTGATTATTGTACTGCTATGCAATCCTGATTCTTATTAGATAATTAGGTTTATGGCAAGCGATTTAAACCCGAAAACCTCACTTTAAAAGGTTATTCTGTATTTTTATTTTTGCAAATGTTTGGGGAAAGTTTACCTTCAATATCAATCATTTTTTGCAACTAAGTACTGGAATTCATGCATCTAAAGGCAGATAATGTATTTTTAAACAACCATGATTTTGGAGATTATAAATATTGTGTTGACGCCAAAGACAATTTTATTTAAAGCATGATTGAATTGCTCATCTTCAGTCTAGGGCATACATTTGTTACAAATGTTAAAATCAGAGGCATCTTGAAAAGATAAAACTTTCATTGAAATGTAACAAAATTCATATATTTTATTTCTACATATAAAGTGTTTCTTTTTGTCATGAAGATATATTCCACAACCGCGGATTTTTTTTATAAGTTATTCATAATTTCAAGATTTAAGTTAGTGAACCATAACTTTGACCAAGTGCATTGGCATACCCAGAGGTGGAGGTTGGTGGTGTTGGTTTAGGATTAACCCCCCAGTGCCGAAAATTTAGGAACGAGTTTTTGGTATGGAACGACATGATATTGAAAATTTCTCGGCTGCGCCGCCTTTATCATCAAATTAATCCCCATGAGATTTTTGTGTTTCGGCTTGTTTTCTTCTGAAAATCCTAATTGTATATGAGTGTACGATAAATGAGATTCCGATTGATTTTGCTATTGCTGAAAGGTTCATTGATTGACATTCTAGGATCAAAACTGGACAACAGTTTGGAAAGACATTTTAATTCTGCTTAAACATAAATTTAAGTTAACTTTTTCAAATTGATGTAAAACTAGTATTTCTAACAAACTGATGAAATTTGATTTTTATATAACGCATTGCGAGAAAAATGTGGATTCCAGGAATAACCAAAACATTCGTTTGAAAATTTAAGTTGCGTCTATAATTTGTAAAAATAATTCCTTGATTTTGTTGAAGCTACTATTGTATTGAGCAATGTTTGCAGCAATGTTTGCAGCACTCCCGTGCATAAGTTTGGGTTCACCCCCTAATAAACCTTCAAAAGTGTTGAGATATGGACCTCTGGGATTACACGTCCAATTGAAACTCTTTTCGAAAGGCAAAGAGTTATTCTTACTTCGTATGTAATTTTGCAAAAACTTTTTTTGAATTTTGTGTGCAAAATTTTTACTTAAAGTTGTGACATTTTTCAAAAAATACACTGGAAAAACATAGCCAATTTCCTCAGCATTGGATCGACCAAAATTTTAAAACAATGTGTCATTAGAATCGTAAAAGCTATGTTTTTTCATTGTGTTTTTTGAAAAATGTTACAACTTTGAGTAAAAAATAATATATAAAATTCAAAAAATGTTTTTGGAAAAATACATACGAACTAGAATAACTCTTTGCCTTTCGAATGCGGCTTAGAGAGTTTCAATTAGACGTGTAATCCAGAGATATGGACTGAAAACTTTTGTATGTTTTTTAGGGGGTGAACCCAAACTTATGCACGGGAGTGTAGATCTTCTGGAGGATATAATCTGTGGATTGGATTATTTGAAGTTGAAAACGTAGCTACTTGCTTGACGGACATCTTTAGATTATAGCGATAAATTTCTCGATCAACTATGAATTTGACCTATAAGCAATAGACTGCTTCTCAAGCACGACACAAGTTCTAGCTGAAATATTATTTAAGAATATTGACGTAATGTTAACTAGAAATCATCAAATATTTGATCAACCCATTGTTTTAAATCTAAAAAAAAAATGAAAACTTTTTCTGAATTATGTTTGGTCGGCGTTAAGTCAGAGTGGACCAAGTGACATTTTTGATATTTTGAGAAAAATGGGTTTAAAGTCTAACACTCTATAATTTTTTAACTTGTTTAAATTTTGGTTCAATATTCCAACACGTCTTTGTGTTACTTTCAAACAATATAATGTGAAGTGATAATCATGAAAAATCATAATCCAAACCTCTAATAGAACGATTTTTTGATGAACTATGTGTACTTGGTCCACTCTGGCTGAACTAAAGAACACCGTTCAGTGAGTTGGTTCACTCTGACTGAACAATTTCTTGGAATATAACAATCATTTAATGCTTGCATGGTCAAATTGGGTGCATATCTCTAAGATGAACAGATTATCAAGACCCTTCGACACCAGTATCGTAAATTCTTAAATCATCCATATAGTAAATACCGAAATCAGTGGCATTACGATAGCTTGAAAATTAAGGTTTCGTAGGGTCAGAGCATTGAAGACCAGAAACATTCAAATATGCGTTCAGTCAGAGTGTACCAAGTGAAAATTTTGAGTACCGACCTAAATATGCTGGTCCGATAAACGGGTCTTATGACATGCCATACATACACCATAGTACTACCATAAACTTCTATCGGACTCTGACATTTAGTAAAAAAATGCAATAATTAATCATTTTATTGCTTTTCAACACTTGGTCCGCTCTGTCTGCACAGAATTTGTTGCAATTTCTGACCACCCATCCGAATATGGTAAATGGTCAAAAATCAAAATCAAATGCATCGAATTAAGTAATATTTATGAATTTCTACTGATGGATAAGTAAAAGAATGATTCGATGTTTTTCATTTCCTCGCATTCCTCATCGCGCTGATCATTTTCGCTGTTATGGTAATAAGCACTCGGTCCACTCTGACTGCACACTTTTATCGATTTTTTTTGATCATCCAAAGTAAATTTATAACATATCTCTTGCAGTTTACAGCATTCTTCAAATCTGATCAAAGTTTAACGTAGGTAAGGTAATTTCGCATATAATGAGAGAATAATCCAATTTTTCCAAGTTTTGTACTTGGTCCCCTCTGACTTAACGGCGACCAATTTAATGAAAAACATTCAAAGTGTATTTTAATGCGGGTTAATATTGAATGAATGGATCTCTCACGAAGAACAGTGTGTTACCAATCAACTATACTTCAGATTTCGAACAAAAAAATCTCATTTTCATGATTGCTTGTATTTTAAGCATTCTATCTTTTAGAGCAAATTTAAAAAAATAGCGAAATTTGAATAACTTTCCTAGCTGACAAAATTGTGTGATGTTAATCTTAAATTCTAATTTAAGAAAGGTTGATGTTGATCTTAAATGCTATTAAGAGAGGTCCTAATTACTTGATGATTATGATTAGTTATCGTTCAAAATGAACGATCTTCTATGTTTTGAACCTATATGTTTAAATAAATATTCTAAAATAATAAAAATTTGTATATCAAGGAAAAGAAGAATTTCAATTGTATTTTAGACTCAAAATATTTGCAGTAACAATTTTTGAACTGACTATATGCTTAAGATCATAACAGAACGTTAGTTTCATTTTTACGCAACCATCACAAGTTGGTAACATTGAGTAAAATTGTGTGCCGTTTTTATACAATTGGATTGGTTCGATGCACAAGTTTAAATCATAGGAATTCGTACATTTATCATAAATTGTTAAAAAAATAAAGTTTAAATGTTTTTCTAACTTTCTATAGCTTATAATTGCTCCTTATTAGAGGAAAAATTGATCGGATTTTGATACTTAAAAACATTTTATCACCTAAAGCCAATAATGCAAGTCTAATATGTTTCAAGCAAGTGTTGTTTTACAAAAATTGGTACTACATAAAGTATTCTTTATTTTGATGGTCAAAATATATTAAAAATTTTAAGATACATTGATTTTGTACGACAAAACTGCTTTTGAAAATTCCGAAATCAATGACAAATCCTGCTTCCTTAACGTTCAAAACTAAACTATTATATTATATTAATTATTATAATTATAATTGGATGAACATGTGTTCACTGTGTTTCGGTTGGAGAATTGAATCCAGTGGACACATTTTCATATAAATTCTCATGATTTTGAACGAAAAAAACAGGTTTTTAAATTCACAAATGAATGTCTCATCCTGCCTCCTTAAGATCACAAAAAAAACACCGAAGAAGCTTGAATGGTAAGAAATTGTCTAAGTGTTTATTGATGAAAAAAAAAACAGAAACATGTGCATGACTAAACCGACTCCGGTGATTCCATTTTAAGTAAAAAAATCTACTATCTGGTTTATATTGTTCATGAAATTCTTGTGAGGTATGAAAGTGCAATCAGATTATTATATCATTCTACCATTCAGTGTTACCTCACTTAAAGATGTTACGCCATTTTACAGTACTATGAACCACATCTAAAAAAAATTATCGTAAACGCAATCAACAAATATTTTCGGAAATTCAACTCACTTCTATATTGAATGAATACTTTGAAAAACAACTATATTTTGAAAATAAATCTTTGAGCTGTTTAGAAGAATATCTAGAAGTAGATGAAAACCCGAATTTAGTACTATACCAATTAATTCCACTACAGTTTGTATCGTTCGACAAATACGCGTATCTATCAAAAGATACAAACTCTAGTGGAATTAAATGGTATAGTGCTTAATTCGGTTTTTCATCTACCTAACTATTTTTTACTATTAAATGGAAGTGAAAACCATTTCAGTATAAAAAATATAGTACTTAAAATACTAGAACAATTTGAGTCAACACAGATTTATTAAGAAACTTGTCATGTCTTCAAAATGGCATCGAATTTTAACAGAAAAAATAGAGTTTATTTATGTTTGTTTTAAAAATAAAGTAGTAACTCAAAATAGAATATAGTTTTAGGTTGTTCAGCTGGATTCAAATTTATTGTTTTCAACTATATGGTGGTTTGGATTTGCCAACTGTCAACCCAAATTCATTTTCAAATAGTCTATATGATGAGATACGATGTAAAAATTTGTAGTTTTAGCTATAATGTCATTACATAAACAAAGCCAATAAAAAAGTAATTGATCACGTAGTAGAAACACGCAAAAATATGTTTTACACAGATTTTGTGAAGAATTATATTGGGTATTTCGTTTGGTGCTATTTTTGGCACATATCAGGTGAAGTGTTTTTTCTTTAGAAATATCAATATCTTATACTTCAATCAGCGAACTTTTATCCCCGACTTATTTGAAAATCTTCATTGGCATTCCTTTTTCAACGAGAATGTAGAAAGTAGATTAAAGATCCTAGATATACAATTAATATATGGAACAAGACTGGGGAGTGAAATTTGATCCAATCTTAAACAACAATACCAAAACGATGAACTTCGCTATTCTCGGCCACGCCTATCTTTACCGTAACTTGGTATAGTTGGACAGTGCTACGGTTTTGGGTATTGGTAGAGATATTAGGTCAGCATTTGCCTGAAAATTAAACGACGAACCCAGAGCATTTATTGTTCAAGTGTATTTAATTTAATCTTTTGTATGTCGGCAATCAAGGGCAATACTTGTTTTATTCATAGTATGAAAATATCGTGGTGCGTAAAATGAATCAAGAACCTGTAGAGTTCCTTCCATAATTCTTGCGAAGTTTCTCCAGGAATTCTTGAAGAGTTCCTGCTGGAATTTCGGTGGAGTTCTTTAAATTCATGTGGTTTACCTCCAGAAACTCCTGCAGAGTTCCCAAGAAAAAATCCTGGATACATTTTTAGGCACATCCTTGGTGTAATTTGCAAAACTTAAAACAAATTCTTAGAACCTCAGAAAAAAATTCTACAGAATTATTAAATGTATGTCTTTTATGTGTAACGCCTCACCGAGAGGACGGCATAGTATTCAAAATCAAAGGAGGTTGAAATTTCTAATAGCTTTAAATTATATACATCAACATATTGGAATAGATGATAGATTTTCCAAATTCATAGGATGAATATTAAAAAGTAAACCGAACAGTATGTTATAAATCAATCTTTATAATACAACAGTAAAATACAGAAGGTTTTTTTTTTCAAAAAAAAGTACATATTCTAAAAAAAACTTCATAGAGAGTCCCAGAATGAGATACTGAAACATTCGCTGAAGGAAATGATAGTGGAACTCATGAATAATTTACAGTAAAGTTTGTGCCCTAATGAATTCAAAAACAAAATGTTAGTAAACACAGAACTAATTTTTGTCCTTGGACGAATTGCTGAAGGAGTATCTGAAATAAGTGTTAAATAAGTTCCTATCTACGATCTATGAAAATTAAAAATAAATTGTCATAAAAAGGAAACCTGGGAAAATCTCTAAAGGATTTCTCTAGAACATTCTCTTACAAATTTGTGAAAATGTTGCTACAGAACCAGTGAAATGTAAGGAAATTCCCAAACAATTTCTTTGAAGAAACAGCAAGGAGTAGTATTCGAAGAATCTGATGAAATTTTTTCAATGAATATTAGTTTTATCAGCAGGATTGATGTTAGAATTAATTAAATTGTAGAGGAAATTTATTCGTGAGTTTTAGCAAGATTGCAACACGGATTGAGATTATTGAGCTTGATGTATACTGCAAGTTAAAAAAAAATAACAGACTGAGCCATCACGATATAAATCTTCATTCGCCAAAATAAATACATTAAAACTAATTGAATTATTGAATTGACCACTACGTTCATAATTTGACCATTAAAAAAATATTGCATTGTTAAATTGAATTGAAAAAACTCGGAAGAACACTGAACACCAGGGATGCATTTTGAACAGCACATGAGCTTGGCTTTTGAACAGGACACAATTTGCAGCGTGTTCAGAATAGAACATGAGCAGGGAACTGAAACATTTCTATATAAATGGTACCTAAGTTCAAAATCACACAATCAAGCATGCTGGATTTACACCATAAAACTGATCACGTGTTTCCATATTTTTGTGATTTCTGCAAAGCATGCTATGAACTACAATGGCCAAGAATATGAACAGGTTATTTGCAAATTCGTCTCTGCTGAAAACTTTGTACCGTTTTGATTCATATTACGGACACTTAAGGCCTCAGTGAAGTATAACCCAGCATGGACCATACAAAATAAATCATTCTGTATGATTTTTTAGCGTTATCGAGCGTCGGAAGCCCTTAACTTTCGGATGGTGGGTAAAGAATACGCGTCCGCAACTTGAATAATTTTAAATAAATCAAAACGTGTGGCCTTTTCATGATTCTTATTCCGGACGCTCCCTCACTTTTGCCTCATATTCCGGACGCTTTGATTCGAATTACGGACAGCTCATGATAATCATTAATGGAACAGTCAAATCATCAATTGAAATCGTTCAACCACTTAAGAGACGTCTAAGGTAGTTGGGCATTATAAATTTGCAATGATATTTATGGAAAAAACCTAATAAAACGAGCCTCGAAAATGAGAACTTTTGGACGGCGAAAATTGAAACATTTCGTGTGAAATGTTTCCCATACAAACGAGAGTGTCCGGAATTTGAAGCTGTCCGTAATATGAATCAAAACGGTATTCCTCTTGACGAATATAAATTAATGAATAGGAAAGAATGTGAAAAACAGTTGCGACTATTACCTGGGAAATTTGTGTGAGAATTTTACGAAATATTCTTGAAAGAAATTGAGAAAGAATATGTTTTAAAAAATCCTGTACACATTTATGTGTTTATAAAAAAGATGAACTCTTAGAGAAATTGATAATTCACCTATTTGTTTGAAAAAATCCTGAAAAAGTTGGAGGGAATCCCAAGAAATTCATTAATTAATGTTCGACAATGATTCCTGAAGAAATAAATGATTAGTCGTCAATTAAACCGTTCTGCGATTTCTAGAAGAGGACTTTTAAGGCATTTCAGGAGACATTTGTTAATCATTTAAAAAACATTAAAAGTTCCAGGATCGAGCATTGAGTTATTCTTGAAAGAATTATTGAAAAAACCTACTGAGAAAATTTTGAAGGCATGTATTTTGGAGATTATTTGAGGGATGGCCTTTTATGTGGTGGTCAAAATTCCTGGAATTTCGTTAGAAATGAAAACGATACAAATCCCCGATAATATTACAAACGAAATTACGAACAAACTCCTTATGGATGAAATTGATTGAAAAATCTGGAAAACTTTCTATTAGGAACACTCAAGGATGGCTTGGAAAATTCCAAAAGAAATTTTAAAGTTAATCGTTTTGTCATCAAGACGACCGTAAGATGTACTAAGATGTTTAACGCACAAAACTAAAAAAGTCAGCAGTGCTATTCCCTTTTTTGTAGACAATATTAGATGACCAGTTTCGTAGCTCTACAGAAGTCAGGAATTGTCAATTGTAGCAATCATATTGAGATTCTGGACGTTTAACCTTCAAGTAGAGGTTTTTGATGATATCCTGTGGAATTTATCAGAAGATTCACCTTTTTGAATCCTGTGGAAATTCACAGAGAAATCATTTATCAAAATTTATAGAAATCTCAACAGGCCTGGATGAATCAATGAAGCTCATCTTATTTACATCGAGACAAAACTTTAACAAAATGTTTTATTTATGAATCAAAAAAATGTAGTGAATAAAATTTGGCCACTTTGGAATATATTTCAGCTAAATAAGTTGTTAAGTGGCCAATGTTACTTGAAAAACTGTTGGAAAGCTTACATACCTTTTCCGAAAAAAAAAAAAATACGATGCACTGTTCCACTAAAAAAATAACTGTTTCGATAAAAACCAAGTTCATTTGAGAGATAACGAGCACTTTAATGTTTGCTTATCAAATTTAACGTATTTTGGTAGAATATTATTCAAAAGAATACTGTAGAGTTTTATCGTGCTTAGTCGATTGTTTAGTGTTTGAGAAATAAATAATAGAAGTCGATCAACGAGAAAACAAAGTTTAGAAAACTGTAGCTCAAATTGTCAAATCTAGACAATCTTCTGCCGCCAAAAAAATCATGCATGGTTAAGATATGTTCAATTCACTTATTCCTAGGCGCCAAATAATGTGTTATATGAACTCTCACTATGTACGCCATCGTCGAATCACATGCGCCATTTTTCTGAAGTGCCCCCCCAAACACAGGCGCCTAGCTCCGCTAGTGCTCAGGAATTTGTACGCACATGGATCGGAAAAGTTTTTCCATCTCATAATAAAATTCATGAAACGATTCACTTCTCTGCTGGCGCCGCTGATAAATTTCCATTTTTATCAGAGCGTCCAAATCGGGGTGCATGAAGGTCCGCTTCAATTCCAACACCAAATGTTGCCAATTGAGCAAACGACCGGTGGTGCGCATGGTAATATACCACTTTAATGCAGGGCCCGCAAAAGGTGAACAGCGGATTCAAATAGCTCAACATCGGACACATGTTCGGCTAGCGAAAAGGTCTGAACGATTTCTAAAAACTCGTTGAGATTGATACCCTGATCGGTTCCCTCATATTTGATTATTTTCCACCAACGTATTTTGACAGCTACTAAAGGTACGCTGCATTTTTTCGTATCTTACACGAAAATACTCACACAGATAAAATAGTTATGAAAATCAGTCAGATTTGTACTGAATTCGGAATATAAATTCAGTTTACTCAATTGGCTTGTTTACGCGTATCCAGTTTTTTACATATCATGTTTCTACGTTGAACATTGAGCCAGAATCCAAAGTTTCATAATTTTCCGTGCCCTGGAACTATTTGCAATACACACTTGAAGTCAGTATGGTAAGCGCTTTTGAAACATTGCTCGTCAAATGTTACTACGGGACGAGCTGTCATTATGTAAATTGAAATGTCATTGAGTCTACAAATTTACCGATGGCTAACATTTTTAGGCTAAAACTTGAAAATAAATACCATGAATTTTTCGTCTGTTCTAAGCATTTCCGAGAATCAGATAGCAGTACCTTAGCGGAAAAAATAAATAAAATCCTGATGTATGTTTTGAACAACTATCGAAAGTTAAATTATACCGAACAATGAACAGCAAGCAAATGCGCCTTGTGTTCTTTATTTTATTATACCTATCTAAAATATCGAAAGGGTCGATCGAAAGTCTTCCAAAAACACTGATGTAAAGCTTGAAACTTTTCAGTATACTTAACTCAAAACCGACCTAAATGTCACTCTCATTCCTTTGTATTTGGGCCCCTCATGTGACCTAGGCATTCGGTCAAATTTTCCAAATTATATCAGATTCAATTTCGGCTTTCCGTACATATAGTAAAGATATTCTTGTACATAAAAAAAAAAAACAACTTGCAGGGCTACTTATTTCTGAGGGAGGTAATGGGTTGTGATGAGAAACATGAAAAATACTCCATATAAATCTAACAAATGCATTAAATGACCTCCCAATCGGATACGTAACAAATTATTCTGCTAAGCTATCGATAAATTTACCTAATTTGCATTAAAATATAACAAATGCTATATAAATCCGGAAAAAGTGCATAACTATCTACTAATACTAATGCACAGTCGTGAATAGCATACCTTCTATAGCTGTCAATATACTTAGGTAGCAGCAGACACCTCCAACCTCAAACCGGGCGAGGCAGCAGACAGTACACATACATACAACTCCGAGGCGCGCGTCACGCGCCATGTTTAGATACATAAGCAGACAGTGCAGGTTGTGGTCTATCAATCGCTAGCATACATTGACCACGTTAGATAGTAGGGTAGAAGTAAGCACATTTCTGTCATTTTTTGAAATCAGAATTTTGAATTGCTCTGGTGTAAACCGAGAGCGCTGTGGAGAAATATAAGTAGTGTTAAGTTTAACTTACTTTTTCTCACTTCAAATGTGTATTCCAAGAGAGACTTGGAGAAGGAATTTTCCTTTCCAATTTTCATTGGAATTACATCTAAGAAAGAATTTCCCCGCTCTTCCTTGGCTTGTTTTGGAACCTGCCCTCAAGTTGGGATTTCACACTGAGTTTAATTCGTGCTCTGCACTCAGGTGGCGTTTGTTCCCACTGAGATTGACGAGTTGCGTGAGATGGCCACCGATTCCACAACTGGAAGTTCTGGATGGAGACCGTCCTCGACACGTACGATCTGCTTGATTGCGTCGACCGGGAGTTCGCCGAGATTGACGAGTTGCGTGAGATGGCCATCGATTCCGCGGAAGTGAGAATCGAGAAGGAAATGCAAATGGTGAAACGAAGAGCCGCTGAGAAAAAGTTCAAGGCGATGATTATTTCGGCCTTTGCGGATAGTCAGCTGGAGCTAGTGAAAGACTGCGCAAATCCGAAACAGATTTGGGACACGCTAAAGGCTGTGTTTGAGCGTTGCTGTGTTGCCGGGTTGTTGTTGGTTCGGAAGCAACTCCTACGGTTAATGTATGAAGAGGGGGCTGCTGGTGGTTTGCCGGAACCCTTGCTAAAGTTCGATCGGTTGATTCGCGAGTTAAAAGAGAGTGGTGCGGCAGTGGAAGATTCCGACGCGATTTGTCATTTGTTGTTGACAATGCTGTCGTCGATCGGTTCGGTAGTTACCGCTATAGAAACGCATCCAGGTGGTGCACGCTATGTCTGAACCAGACGATTATAAAAATCGAATGTACATCAGATTTTTTCTCGCTGGAGATCAGTATTTGGTCTATATTTTCATAATCGGAAGGTTTTAAAATATTCTATCGGTGAAATTTTTTTCATACATTTAGTATGGGCTGAAATGCGTCGAAAACGAGATTTTCAAGGGATTTAGTATAAAAAATGGCTAAAAAGTGGAAAAAATCAAAATTTCACCGATGGAATATTTTAAAACTTTCCGATTATTAAAATATAACCCAAATACTAGACTCTAGCGAGAAAAAAAACGATGTACATTCGATTTTTATAATCGTCTGGTTTAGACATAGCGTGTGGTGTGACACTGGCGTTTGTGAAGAAGCGGCTGCTTGATGTGGACATGAAGAGGAAGAACTTTTTGACCCCCGACGCCAAAAATGAAGATGTCGCCATGGCCAATTGGCATGTGCGGAAAAAGTTGCGTTGTTTTCGGTGTGGAAAAATAGGGCACAAACAAACCGATTGCCGTGTGTGTTTGCCCGTGAGTCCGAGTGAGAGCGAGTTTGTGAAACGACGGAACAAAAAAACAGACATCAGAGACAAATAGAGACCTCCATGTCCCTTGCAATAGACCATTTCCGTCAGATCTAACCCCCAGTTTTTGTATTTTTCTTCGAAAGGCAATCATTTTTAATGAATGTTAACGCTTTCAGATTTTGTTTATATGCACTCCTGATTTTCTTACAAATTTTTGAAAACATGGATACTCACCACATTTTGAAAAATAATTCAAGATGCGGCACAGTTTGTTCAACCCTATGGGAATCAGCATGGTGATTTTGCAACAGTTTTTCGATTCCACCCCTGCATTGGGATGCTTGTTTACATTTGGAAACGTCAAATCAGGTGCGCGCTCAAACTGACCGTGATCCCGGTCAGGGCGCCCCAAACAGGAGCGCCATCGAAACTAACTTGAAAGTACTCAAACAAACGTTTTTAAACCAGGTTGGAACTGGCGCAATCCGTTCTGAATCACAGTTTAAACTCCAACCCGATTCAGGTTTAGGAAAATATGTTTTCCTCCACATATTCAATATTCAAAACCACCCCCTAACAACAAATCTCTCATCCACCCAACAGTTACGGTACCGCTAGTTCTGTAGAAGGTTATTTTTACTATTCATGCTGGCAAATGCCTAAATCTATCTGTTGGATGTTGATCCGGAAGATTTTCGCCTTGAAGCAGCAACAGCCGCGCAAGGAAATTTTGAGATGCCTGATCTCTCTGTTTTCTGCCGACGAGGATTGAATAAGCCGGAAGATTCCCGCCTAGAGGCAGCAACAGCCGCTCAAAATTTCCTTGCGCGGCTGTTGCTGCCTCTAGGCGGGAATCTTCCGGCTTATTCAATCCTCGTCGGCAGAAAACAGAGAGATCAGGCATCTGTCGACTACAATCCTTGCGTTACAGAACCGTGTAGTGTCCGCCGGGTGCGGTCATATTCGGTCGAAGCGGTGAAGGTGGTTTCCGCGGTGATTCAGGAACCGTGAAGGAAGGGGGAGCGAAACCAGCGGAGCCCATTATGATGAATGAAAACATAAACAAAAATCATCTGGTCATGCCAGCTGATCTTAAATTCACCACAACGTGGTGGCAATACCATAGGGGAAAAAGGGGTCTGCATTTTTTCGAGGTGAAACAAATTGCAGGGAACCGAGGGGTGAACTAACGTGCCGCAAGTTTTTCATCGTTTTCTATTAGTTAAAGGCTCCAAAACATATCGGTTCCTCAGGAAAGTTTGTTCAGTAAATTGTCAGAAATCATATAAACCAATAAAAAAATTTCACGGAAATGGTCTATTGCCCAAAATTCAAGAATGCTGTGAAAAGTGTACTGCGATCTGTCATACTTGGGTATTGTGCATCCCGATAAAATTCAGAAAAAGAACTTCGCTCAATTTCCTCTTCTTTATCAACGAACTTAAGGTAGATAGACTCATCGTGGCATCCATGAACAATCTATGTTCAAACTATCGTTGAAAAGAAAATATTTCTGTTTTATATCATATCGATCATTCGATATATATCTATCCGGATCATATGCTTGCTAACAACAGGCATGTTGATACACTTTCAGTTCATCTATGTCCGGTAGAACCGATATCACATCCCCAAAACTACAAAATTGATCATCATTTATGGATAGCAAACCGTTGCGCCTTAAGCACCGCCACATTTTCAATCGGAAGGATTTTGGCGCGCTCGAACTGACAAATCCTCCGTTGTGGTGAAACTTCTTCCGTTGACGTGATGTTGGACAGTTTTCTAAAACAGTTGAGATAAAAGCCGAGCCAGCAGAGCAATGACAGTTAGTTCGTTCAAAACTTCGCTTCGGAAGTCCAACCGGCGAACTCCAGATTGGTGCTGCGAAGTCAATACCTTTTGCATTACCGAGAGACCAAATGCAGTACTAGAAGTGGTACCCAATCTAAGCCCGAGTGGGACGGACCTGCAGACATGGTAGTTGAAGAAGATCGTTCCTCGGATCGTGCCGGCGTTTGCTTCGTTGCGTCGAAAGAAGAAGAAGAAGAAGAAGAAGAAGAAGAAGAGCTGGTGAAAATGCAGTGGTTCCTAGACTCTGGTGCGACGGACCACATGGTGAAGGATCCTAGTGCCTTCAGAGAGATGCGACGATTGGAGCAACCGGTGCAAGTGAGTGTGGCGAACGGCGAAAAGATGTTGACGGACTTTTGTGGCGATGTGTCTGTCGGGCACTACACAGAACTGTATGAGTTGGAGGTTTGGTGTGAATGCAACCGACGGAAAGTGGTAGCGGCCATGCCGGCCGGAAGAAATGCGGAGAAGTGCAACATGGTGGCGAGGAGTCCGGAGCTATCATTTAACAGAAAATAAAATGAGTTAAATGTTATGAAGTTAGGAGAATTTGTAGAACAGACAGTGCAGAGCGAGACTGATGCAAGAACTCGAGCGAAAAGAAGGCGCAGAAGGAATCGTCGTAGGTAGAAGTGTTTTGTGTAAACAATGTAGTTGACGATGTAGAGATGTTTACCTTGATGTGTTATTTTAAAATGAACTGTTTTTGTATTGAGTTACTGTTTTGACGCTGTGAGCGTGTACGAGATTTCGTAATGTGCCAATATTTGGCGATCTGACGTAGAGACGTTTGTGTTGTTTTGTTTTTGAGAATGTGACGATAACGATTATTTGAATTTCTTGGATCTGTGACAGAAATAGATGTTTGAGAGAAAATAGATTACGCCTTCACCATCGTTTGGTCGTTAATTTGTATGGTTGTTTACATTTTAGAAACAGCGACACGTTGGGGTAGCAATAAAGAGCCGCTAGTACCACCCTTGGGTAAGACAATTAATTTTGAATGCACACTCAATCACGATTTGCTTGTTCGGTAATTTTTAATACTGGGTACGAATTGTAAATCAAAAAAATACCGAACTTTCAGCATTTGATTGAAGACTTCTGACGTTCAGTAATATTTTTTTGCTTTTTACTGAACTACGGTAGCTGTCAGGCGCAATTTTGCAACATTACCGAACAGGCCGAAAAGTCAGTAAAAACAATTACCGACTATTCAGTAGTTGATGTTTTTTACTGGCTTTGGCAACCAAACTTTTCCTGCATCTATTTTGCGCTTTCTCGTGGTAAGTAGTCGAAATTTAGTGAGAAATTTTAAGCAACCAAAAAGGCTCAGTACGATTTAACTGCTTACGTTGGTAAATTCGATTGGTTCCCATACAAGAGGTGAATTCATCTGAATCTTTGAGTTTGCCAACCAAATAATGATTTTGTCAAACATTTTTCGATTACTTCCACTGAGATATGAGCATACCGTAGATGTTTATTCTCACGAAGAATGCATGTCGTACCCATGTCGATTGGGGTTTAATTTGTATTGATTTCAGAAAAAAAGTATCCGGAGAAGCAAAGCATGGGAAACTGGAAAGTCAGAAAAAACGCTTTACAATTTTACTGACTAAGTCAGTAATTTTCATCAATCAAAACATATTTTGGTTTACTGGGTTTTTTCGGTAATCGTAAAATTTACCGAAAAAACCGTAGTTCCAAAACCCAGTAAAATTTTACTGGGGTCGGTAATCTGAATTGGCTGTGGGCTACACAAGTAGCAACATCATAACGCAATTCGCAATGTGGCGGCGCTAGTGATTGCAAGGAGTTTCCATTTACAATGGAAACTAGGCTAGAGATTTTGACTTTTCAGGAAAAATATAAAATTTCACAATAAGTGTGTTTTTTACATAAAAACTCAATAGTTTCCGTTTTTTTGTGTTTTGAAGGCCTCGGGACAAAAGGGGCTTCTGTTATTCTCATTTTTTCTTGAAAGTTCAGAAAATTTTACGTCTACTGTTAAATTTTCAGCGATGTATGGCTGTATATATATATATATATATATGATTTCTTGTGACTATATTTTAACATTTATTGCTTTCAATTCTGTTTTGACGTTCATTTGTAACAGGACTGTTTATGGGATTATTCAAAACATTCATGAACTACCTGCTTTGCTTTTTGTACTCTGCAAAAAGAATCTACGAAACGCGATTATTTTAAAATGTTGATATATCGTCCCGAAAAATATTTGGTAACCGTGACAACGTTTATCGTAAGGTGTGGCACTCTTAGAATTGGAACAAAAATCTTTGGTTTTTACAACGACTCTAGTGGACTAATTTAGAAACTGAACATGTGTGCTCTATTCGTCATCAAACGTCAACATCCCACCACAAAATCGCTAGTGTTTGGAGGGGATTTTAACCTCCAAATTGCCAAATAATCTCCAAAGCATCACCTCCAAGTTAGTTATAATACCCTCCGTTATATGAAATATGGTGGCGCGCAAAAAGCTGTGGATTAACCCATATCCGCCCAGCGTCCTAAAAATAGGACAGAAGCCCCGAACGCCCAGCGTCCTATAAATAGGACAGTACTTGTAGTGCAAAAATCTTGAAAATAAAGAGGTTTAGGAGAAAACTGTCTTCTGCAAAGTTGATCACAGGACTGCTGACTTCCACTTGGTAACTATTTTAATTCAGAATTAACTCACCAGGTGGCGTACAGACGCCTACAAATGTCGCATTTATAAGCATCATATGAAACAACTTTCCAGCGTACAAATATTTGCTTCGTTTTTATCCCAGTCCAGCGATGAGATACAAAATTGGTGTCTTCGACAATGTTGAACAACTAAATAATACCTATTCGCATAGAACCTTATAAATTCGGAAAACACTCCCAAGATGGCGCTAGTGAGCCAAAACTTTATTTGCTTATATCTTAGCCCAGTCATGAGATACAAAAATGGTGTCTTCGACAAAGTTGAACAACTAAATGATACCTATTCGCATAGAACCTTATAAATTCGGAAAACACTCTCAAGATGGCGCTAGTGAACCAAAACTTTATTTGCTTATATCTTAGTTCAGTTATGAGATACAAAATTGGTGTCTTCGATAAAGTCGATCAACTAAATGAGAACTATTCGCCTAAAACCTTATTTGTTTGGAAAACACTCAAAAGATGGCGCTAATGGTCGAACATTTTGATTGTTTATATCTCAGTTCAGTGATGATATACAACGTTGGTGTCTTCGACAAATGTGTTTAACTGAATGAGATCTAGTCACCAGTTAGTCCAGTTATTAGATACAAAATTGATGTCTTCGACAAAATTGATCAACTAAATGAGACATATTCGCCTAAAACCTTTTTAGTTCGTAATTCACTCAAAAGTTGACGCTAGCGATCGAACATTTTGATTGTTTATATCTCAGTTCAGTGATGAGATACAACATTGGTGTCTTCGACAAATGTGTTCAACTGAATGAGATCTATTCTATTCGAAAACTTATTAGTTCGGAAAACATTCACTAGATTGTGCTAGTGGGCATATATTGTATTTGCTTGCATCTAAGTTCTGTTATGAGATACAAAATGGTTGTCTTCGACAATGTTGAACAACCAAATGATACTTAGTCACATAAAACCTTATAACACTCACAAGATGGCGCTAGTGAATGAGACTGAATGAGACCTATTCGCATGGAAACTTATTACTTTGGAAATCACCTAAATGGCACTACTGGGCACACATTTTATTCGCTTGTATATCAGTCCACTAATTAAATCCAAAGAAAACTATTCGCCTAAAACCTTCTTAGTTCGGAAGTCATTCTCATAATTGAAGTGCAGTGATGAAAAATTTGGTATCTTCGAAAACGATGATCAACTAAAGGAGATAAGTAGATGGAAAACCCGAATTTAGTACTATACCATTTAATTCCACTAGAGTCTGTATCCTTTGGCAGATACGCGTATTTCAACCTCAACTATAAGGCCGTCTTCAGTGTCGTGTACTAGACTCGAAGTCGAGATATTTTCGCAAAAAAAACATATTAGCTGGGAATTGCTATTATGTGCGAAACATCAAGGAAACAGACAATAAGAAATTGGTCTGCCTAGATCAAAACAATGGATACTTACAATCGAGTCGAGTAACAATCGCTTATTTCGGATGCAATGCTTTTTATATTTTTAGATGAACCTTGACACTATTTAGATCTTTTGATCTTTTGGAGGGAGTGAAGAACGAAAAAACCGACAAATTGACTTATCCATTCATGAACTGAACTCCAAGGGTGAAGGGCGGCTGTCAAATGAGAGTAAAATTGAATAGCCGTCAACCCAAGTCCAGAACCAGTTTTATGACTTAAACGTGAAAAAGTAAAAATTATTATTCGCAAAATTACAGGTAATAAATGCGCTTGCAAGCAGTTATTTACTATGCGCTACTACAGTGCGTTGTTGCCAATTTAATCAGAAAATTCTACTTAATTCCCAAAATGAATGTTTTCGAGAAAATTGATTACGCCTTCACCATTTTTTGGTCGTAGTTTTGTATGGTTGTTTACTTTTTAGAACCAGCGACGCGTTGAGGTAGCAGTAAAGAGCCTTCCTTGCTAAACTCACTCGGACCAAGAATTGTGACATTTGAGCGGGCACGCTTCAGTATGCTCTCCAGGTATTCTGGCCAGCTCTAGTGTCAAAAATCTTGGACCGCGTGGATTCGGTTCTATCGGTGAATAAGACTATATGCATCAGTGATGCAGTAACTTCAACGTTATAGCCGAATAATGTTGGCTTCAAATATTCACATCTGTAAAGCATGTAATAGTTGGAGTCCAATATTTGATTGTCATTGGACTGAAGGACTAACTTTTGATCAGCACTAACGAAATTCTGATATTGCCAACTATATATTTCGATCACTGTCAGATCCGAGTCACATTGTATACTAATAAATTGACCCAGAAAAAATATTTTGATAGTTATGTTTCCATTATCAGCTGGCAAGTTTTATGTAATATTTTAAAGACTATTCTGAAACATCTGTAGGTTTTTTTCTAAATCAAATTATTTGATGCGAGATTTTATTTTGTTTTTGATATAAATGGTTTAAACGTGCATAATTGTACATGTACAAGTATGGAAATGTATGTATGTCTGTATCTTACTTACGTGGTAGAGCAGAAAATTGAATTGAAGTCAATAAATGATTTAGTTCTGGCATGCACCTTTCACCACTGAAATTTTTATTGTTTATGTTGCAATTTCTTTATCAGGGTACGTCCATAAATTACGTCACGCAAAGTTTTGCCATATTCATCCTTCTCAATTTTCCTCTGTTTCACACTTTTTGTATGGATTCCAATGTTTGTATGGGTAGTCACGTTTCATTGTAACCCCCTCCTTCCTCTTCTGTACGTGACGTAATTTATAAATTACCCCTCACCAGCAGTTTTTTCCAACTGGTTTACATTGTAATGGGTCGAACTACATGAAAATATATTTGATTAATCTCGAAAATAAACTTATAGAACAGCTAGATATGGACGACACACTTTCAAGAATTTTTTTGGATCCCCACCATAGACTTGAAATTTTTTGATGAAATAAGGTTTAATTTATGGGAATACGACTATGAATAACAAAAACGGAGCTGAATTCCAGTTGTGAGATACCTTGGGCGTTAACGGGTTAAAGTCAGGACCTCAGACAACCAAATAGGGAACAAAATTGAAAAAAATGTGGCGAAATTCCGTACCATGAAGTTGTTTGATCAAATGTTGACGAAATTTAAGGATTTTTTCATGATAGGTGATTCCCACGTAATTGATACCAACTCAGCCCAATTAAGATATATTTGGCTATTATGGAGCGGAAGCTAAGAGCGAATCAATGTATCACCAAAACATCTACGAACTGTTTACTAAATGGGATGAACTTGTCAAAAATATGGATGAAAATAGTGTGCGCAAATTAATTAACCGTATTCCGGGAAAAGTCCGACAATTTCACGTTAAAGGGGATTAATATTTTTTTTATTATTTTTCCTTTGAAGCTTACAAGAAATGCAACATTTGAGTTGAAACAGAATTCATTTTTGTTGAATTATATCCAAATTATTCCAATTTATATATATTTCAATTATAAACGGGCCACACCTCAGAACATAAAAAAAAAATCTAGATTTCAAAAAACAAAAAATTTTGTTTTGTGTATTCTTCCCTATATACTGCCCATACTCGCATAACAGTCCCATTTAAAATGGAAATCCCATAGAATATAGCACTATTTTGCGAATATGACCGGTATAGGTGCTTTGAATAGTAAATCAGCCATAGTAGGTAGTTCATTGTAATATTGTAAACGTTGTTCATTGTGATATTGTGTGCGATTTCATTTATTTACTTACATAAATCAATCTAGCTCTGTATCGTTCTCGCAAGTTATGTAAAACAGAGGCATCGTTGAGGTAGGTTAAATTCGACATATCCTCACATTTCTCGTACTTGGGAGGATTTACCTGGCCCACAAGATCTTTCTTGAAATCTTTGGTCTACAACAGCAAAAGAAAAATAGAAGAAAAAAAATTTTTTGTGTTAGCTGTTTATTTTTTACATCCCTTTTTTTATTAATTATTGTGTACTTTAACCAAAATTGGGTCCGAAAATGTTTAATGAGTTCTTGTTTTTATTTGATAATACGAAAGAGCATGTTCTTACAACTACTATAGCAATTTTACCAGCTCAAATAACGGCTATAACATATTTAAACTTTATTTTTTTAAATAATTCCAAATATGAACCTTAAGTCAATGGATTACCTGCTTTGCCCCTGTAAACAGTTGATCAGCAGAAGATTTCTCGTTTTGTTTTGTATGGGGAAAGGCATTTAACTTCAAATGTCTTATAAATGGAAGCGTCCATCGAAAAAAATATTTGTTAGGCGTGATCAGGGATGGGAAATGTAGTGTAGCAAACATTTACCGCCTCGACATTCACATTTTTCTACACGACCATCAAAATCCAAAGCAAACCATGACCGTTCAAAACAAAAAATGTCACAGCTCTTCAAAACTGTAATCTTCTTCTTTCCAACGTTTTTTTTAAACCCGAATGCGAAATGATTCGAGCACAGTGGTGACACGATTTTTCCGGTTTTCGGGGTTTTGCATTTTTGCTCGATAAAGGGAGCATGAAATTGAATTTGTTTATATGTATCGCAACGGAATGATTGTGCTCTTGCTATTAGCGCTAATAGATTTCAATTAGTTGAAAACACAAGCGAAATATTGGCGATTGATTTATTTAACATTTTTTTCAATCTTTCACCTCGAGATGGCTGCCTGAAAACGATCATAGTGGAGAGACAAAAACATTCAAGCAGTGTGTGAACCGTTGGCAGCGCAACGCCTGATGGTATTGATGCTGTTGCTGCTTTGTGTTTTGGTTGACTGGCAGAATCGATGAACTGTAGTAAATAGTGGTCACAGTTCTCAAGCCTGGGCGTGATAGTCATTATCATCACGTACAACCGGTACCAAATATTTTTTCGAAAATAGTTCCCAATTTTGAGAAATTATTCGTTAGATGCATTTCGCCATACAAATATTTTTCGCGTTACCTTTTAGCGCATGTGCGTTACTATCTGGCGAGTAGCAAATCAAGACATGCATGTAAACTTTTGATTATGTTTAACGTTTACTTTACCGACAAAAATGCCACAGGGCTTTTAGTTTTAATACTGGGGTTGTTACGTAGTGATGATGGCTATCACGCCTACCAAATATTTTTTCGATTAAAGCTTCCATTCACAAGATATTTGAAGTTAGATGCCTTTCCCCATACAAAATTAAATGAGAAAACTTCTGCTGTGAACAAGAGCAAAGCAGGTAATCCATTAGAATTCAAAATTTACTGTTAATGTCATTCCAATCCAGCAGGAGACCTGTCAAACACTTTTTACACGCGCTGAAAACAGCTCATACAAAAATGTTACCGCGCAGAAAATGTTGCTGATATTTTCTCAATACACGAGTTTCGGTTGCAATTTTTATGCTTTGCATAAAGTATGCTCTACTCATTACATTGGTTTTCCACACATTCAGTAAATTTTTCATTCGTTAATCTGTGTAAATTCAACACATTAAACCTGTGACCCACTTTTAGCGTTGGATTCAACATTGGCAGTGCTGCGTATAGATTTGGCATATATGAGAGACAAGCGGAAGTAAAATGGAATGATTTGGCAACAAACCAGCAGTGCTGAGTTTGCTCGGCGTCAAGAATAATATTGTAACGCGGACATGACTTCCTCATTGCTAAAAGTGTATATTATTTCGTTATAGAGCTTTGAGCTAGATTTCCAAATTAATAAACAGCATAAAAAAATCAACAACAAAATATCGCATTGAAAAAAATTAAAAATGAACATCCCGGTCAATCACTCAGTGATTTTCGATATCGATTCGTTTTGAATTGTTAGCGATCGCCATCGTTGGACAAAGATCTATAAAGAATTATGAAGACTGGTTGATCGGGATATTTCATATTTTTGCTCTATGGAAAACAATTTTCACCTTAATAATTTCAAGCGGAATACATTACTACTCAAGAAAAGTTCAAGCCAAACATAAGGCATGTTCGTTTGGCTCACGCTTTGCCAGTTCTCGCTGCTCGATCGTCTCACACTTTGACAGGAATGTCAGCTTCCGCGTATCTCTCTTATGAAGGATCATTAGTTGATAGCTGATTTATTTTCAATATGATTAGATTTCGTCTCTTTGTATTTTAGACTTTTTAGGCTGTGAACCGTTTCACCAATTAACTACCTGCTTTCTCGTTTCATAAATTATGTCACGCTAAATATCAACTTTTTCGACCCCCTCACCTCCCTCCCTCCCCCCTTTGTCACACTTTTTGTATGGATCCTTCGAAAATTTTGTAAGGCTTGTCACGCTTGGCTCGACCCCCTCTTGGAGCGTGCCGTAATTTGTGCATGACCCCTTTTAGCGATTTTTCGTGCATAGACACTAGCGCATATGCATAACTATGTGGCGAGTAGCGAATCAGGGCATGTATGTAACCCATTCCTTTAAATATTAGTTAAAATTTGATATTTCGATAGTTATTTTCCCCTCAAAAGGCCTTTTTTTTGTGACAGGTCCGTCTATGCATTTGTTTACATCGGTGGAGAACCGGTGCATACACGAAGCTGTCATTTTCATAGAAGAACTGTCAAAGAGCTTCCTGATCAGTTGTTTTTGAACGTCATGTGAATAGGCGTATTCACCGCACAGTAACGCACATGCGCTAGTGTCTATAGGCCTTTTCATGTGACAGATCCATCTATGCATTTGTTTACATCGGTGGAGGACCGGTGCTATCACGGGCCTGTCATTTTCATAGAAGAACTGTCAAAGTGCTTCCCGATCAGCTGATTTGAGACGTCATGTGAATAGGCCTATGCATAAAAAATTGCTAAAAGGTAACTCGAAAAATATTTGTATGGCGAAATGCATCTAACGAATGATTTCTCAAAATGTTTCATTTTTCGAAAAAAAATAGAGCAAAGAACATTTTCAGTACTGAGTGCCGACATGTAAGTTTCAAAAATCTGTATCTTCGCCATCGTTCGATCGATTTTGATGAGTTTCTCATGAAAAATCACATATTCATTATTAGTTAAATTTTTATCCACGTATTGTAATTTTTACGAATTTCATGACATACTTATTAAACATTTTGAATTCGGTGATGGTTTTGAATTTAGATACGAATTTGTTGGGGTACCTAGGGTCAAGGTAGACAATTGTCATCGTCAAATAAGAAATGTCGCCGCCGAAACTATTTAAAAGAAGAATCGTGATTGTCATTCAACTAGTGATGATTTGCTGCATCTTTACCAAAGATGTCATTTTTCGCATTCGTTTATCGTGTGGCAAGTATGATGAAGCTATATGCCCACATTTTTTTACGATGTTTATGTTTTTGTCACACTCTTTCTTTAAACTCAAATTTTGTTTGTATTTTGTTTTACGTGCCCCTTTTTAAATGACAGATAGAAACAACCCCAGTGTTGAAAAGTTGAGCATCTGTGGTGTTTTTATCGACATGTCAAACATGATCAAAAGTGTCAATATCTCGCCCTAAAAGCCATTGGTAGCCACCTGTGTAGCTCGTTGTTTCTGAGCAAAAGAAGGAATAAGCATCCAAACCATCATCACGGGCAGGTAGATAATGATCCTTTCTTCCCCATAGCGTTGTTAAATAGCAATAAAATCCATTCAAATGTTCAGAAACAACGAGCTACACACATGGTTACCAATGGCTTTTAGGGCGAGATCAGAAGTTATGCGAGTTATGTTCAAATTAGGACCCGGTTTTTAAATTAAAGTTTAATTATTATGTTGCCGTTGTTTAAGCGAGAAAAATTGTCATAGTAGTAGCGAGAACACATTTTTAGGACCCGTTGCAGCCTGAGCTGCATGTATACTTGGAATGTTTCTTTTGATCTTCAAAGTAAATCCACAATAATTTAATAATAAAAAGGGCTTTTGTTTTGCACTCAATTTTGTTCAAGTATATGTATAGCCTAGATTGCTGCGGAAAAGTAAGTTCTTGGCCTATCTTTATGCGTGGGAAATTTTGGCAAGGAAAGCAAGCTCTGAAAGCATAGTATTGTAAATTTTGCACCTTATTTATCAAACGCGATGATTTGTAATCGTCTCCAAAATCGTCACCAGCAAACCAGCCACCGGGATTTTCACGTTTCACCGGTCTCATGAAAATAACGGTATATCAACTACCTTGACTCGTTTGCTAGTGAAATTTTGCGTTAACTACTTCTTAGGGACAATTCAAATATGACGTCCATCGTTTTTCGGGATTTCTAGACCCCCTCCCTCCTCTGTCACGCTTTTTCCAATACTTTATAGGCCTTTTTATGTGACAGGTCCGTCTATGCATTAGTTTACATCGGTGGAGTACCGGTGCATACACGAGGCTGTCATTTTCATAGAAGAACTGTCAAAGAGCTTCCCGATCAGCTGTTTTGGATTGTCATGTGAATAGGCCTATACACGTACTGTCACACTTAGACCCCCTCCCCCAAATGATGGACGTCATTTTAGAATGATCCGATTTTTTCTCATGACTTTTACTGTGCGCCGTGTGTTGAGTGTTGGTGCTGTCTCGCTCCCTATCACAGGCAATTCGCTCCCAATACGACGATTCGTCCGGTGGGGTGTGCTGCTGTCGTCATGATGATGGTTGACGAGAGCAATGTCAAACTCATTCATGGTTTCAAAACATTCCGAACAAAATATTTATTTTCACCGCTTACTTCACTTATGTATGAAATTGAATGAGATCCAATGGTAGAGAATTCATTTATCTACCCAATGGTATTTTAAGGGGCAGCGGAGAATGTCCCGAAGCGTGCTTTATTCAAGCGCAAAAATCGCTCAGGCGAAAGTTCCAATGAAGCTAACCTCACATATTCTGGTTTTCCAACCTCAAACTAGTGCTCCTACCAGCCGGATCTCAATTTTTATGAAAGTAGTGCAATAATACAAAAAACAAACGTATGTAGAACATAGAGAATGGATATTCCTACCTTTTCCGCCTAACTGTTTCACTGTGAACCGTCTTATATCAGGAAAATAAAACATTTTTCCCCACAGCGGCATGTGATGGATGCGTGAAAAATCAAATCTCTCATCATCTGACTAGTTGCGCTACCAAAGTATAGATGGCTAACAGTATGTTGCGTTTTGCGATTGGGAGCGTATTGATAACAGGGCGCATAGTAAAAGTCAAACATTTCATAGTATGCATAGGGTCGCTGGGAAATAATGAAAGAAACGTCACTAAAAATGTTTGTTTACGTCCAAAATTCAATTATTCAACCCAAAAATTAGGTCATAATCAATTGATTTTTGAATTATTTTCTATTGGCATACTCATTTGAAACCATTACCGTAATTTCACTAAAAAAATAACCACTAACAAAGAATCCAAAAGTTTATAACCTATGCTGCCGAACACCAATTTTCTAATTTTATCCCACTAATCGTACATGAGCACTAACCGGATCTGTAAATTTTCGAAGGAAAAAAGTTTATTATGTTTTTCAATGCTCTCTGATCATCTACAAAATAACTATTCCGAGAAAAAAATGTAAATTGTGTGTTCCTATGCTGCCCACGGTGCGTTCTCAACCCAACCTCTTGGTTCTAGAGTTACTGTGCACGTGCTGTAGCCGTAGGTGCAAGAGCCTCATTGCTTGCAAGCGCATGGGCACGCTGTACATTGTGAGACCTTTTCTGGTGCGCCTCATTATTCTTGAGAAGTGTCTCAATGCGATCTCATGCGCTCCGTCACATGTGCTGTTTAAAATTCAGCGCAATAATTGAAGTGATTACAAAAATTTTCAACGAGGATCGAAATTGTAACTTTTGGATCACGAGTCTTCGACCATGTCATATAGGCTAGCTAGACACCTGCATAATAAGGCGAAAATAGTTATAGAGGCTCTTCGTTACTAAGCAGTTGTTTCACAACTTGGAGACCGTTGGCGAGCCGTAGCGCCGAGCAGCGCATGAGACGAGTCTCCCCGAGAGCACATCACCTAGCGCGCGCTTTTAGAATTTTCGTGAGCCTCCGTCTAGCGCAGCACACTAGGATTCCAAAGAGCTAGGAGACAGTTTGGTTGGAGGCTCGTCAGTACATTTATGTGCTCCTGAGAAATATGTAACTCTACTTGGTTCTTCTACTACACTGAAATAAATTTTACTGTAGAAACTACTGAATCCATGATAAAATTAAGAACTGCACCAACGATTTTCAACCGACTACATTAATCTGTTAACTCTACCATAACATAGTCAACAAGAAAATATATTCAGTTTATTTAACCAGAGTTGTAGTTATGATTAGAAATATTCTAGACATAGACAGTCTGTGTTCTAGATTTGACAAGTTTGGCATTGTACTTTTCACCATACTGCGTTGGACGGTGGGTGTCACGGATTGAAATACAATACTTTGTAGTCGAGGCTACTATGGGCATAGTCACATTTACTACACTGCTCAGTGATTTTTACCAGATTATAGTAAACTTAACAGAATTTTGTAGTCGGTTGAAAATCGTTGGTGCTGTTCTTAATTCTACTATGGATTCGGTAGATTATACAACAAAATTTGTTTGCGTGTAGCCACCAGATGTCGGAGTGATCGTTCAGCTTTGAAAATATTTGCCTTTATGAATCAATGACGATCGCTATCGATTCGTTATAAATATTTGCTTCTTCTTATTCTTGGCATTACATTCGAACTGGGACAGAGCCTGCTTCTCAGCTTACTGTTCTTATGAGCACTTCCACAGTTATTAATTGAGAGCTGTCTTTGCCGAAGTTGCATTTTCGCATCCGTATATCGTGTGGCATGTACGATGATACTCTATAGTTATTCTGGACCGACCGGGAATCGAACCTAGACACCTTCAGCATGGCTTTGCTTTGTAGCCACGGACTCTAACTAATCGGGTAGGCCCGATTCGTTGCGTCTTCAAAGTACGACATAAAGAAATGTGAAGAAAATTGAAGAAATGGATTTCAGGATTTCTCGAGCAATCACTTTTCAGCAGAAAATTATGCTTTTAGCTACGCATGCTGTATCGCTCAAGAAAAGTGATGAAATTCATTGACTGAATGGGTCAAGAAATTTTCTACAGAGAGCTTAACTGTATACTGTGTTCAAAGAAATGTGACCATTTCTGGAAAGACATTTTCCACGCATCGAGATATGTGTTTACTTTCCTTGTCAACAGCAAATCTGCCTATGAGCTATATGCAAAAAATACATTACCTCGCCACCTGGTAAAGCAACGGTTACCAAGTCACCCTTGGTGGCCTTAATTTCACCTTGAACGTATCCTTCGGCTTCATCTGGAACCCAGCAAGCCTTTTTCGCATCGTAAGGCTTGCTCTGATCAATGCGTCTCATTTCCTCCGAAATGTATAACCATTCGGATGGATCGGGATCGTCACCAACTTGTACTACTGGTTTAGGCATCTTGAGCTGGTTCGAGGTTGGGGTCTATGAAAGGATCGCTAAACTGGAATCGTTGAAGGATGATGTAGCCCAAAGATGCCTACCTGGAATCAATTAAGATATCAAATAATTATTAATAGCTAACTATCTATATAATCTTTACCTATAATATAAAAAATATAGTATTTATTAACAAAAACGGAATGATGTTTGTACCAGGTCCGTCACACTCGGGCTCAGATGGCTCAGATTGGTTACCACTTCTAGTACTGCATTTGGTCCCTCGGTAGTACAAAAGGTACCCAAGTTTGACAGATCGCAGTGCACTTTTCACGGCATTCTAGATTACCTTATGAGCCATAAAATTTTGGGCTACTGCAAGGGACATGGAGGTCTTTAATTTGTCTTTGTTTGTACCCCAGTAACCATGCTGCTCAATTTATGCGTACATACGATGTATAAAGCTAAAACAACTGTATAACCAAAATTAAAGTTAATTTCAAGTAGAAAAGAGTTTCATATTAAAATTATGATGCATCCATCTTTTTAAGATTTTAAATTTGGACAAAAAACTGGTTTTTCATTTTTATGATTGCTGATAAATAAATGATGAATTCTCAAGCGGGGCCCTCTCTCACAATATCGTATTTATGGTATTTATGCATATATTGCACCTTGAGCAGCATGAACTAATCTACGATGACGTCACGCTGCAACTTCCAGCGAGAAGAAAACCTTTACTGCGGGCCGTGTTTACAAAAAAAGAAAGATTTCGTTGTACATTCATCCACTTCGTGTTCATTCGGTGAACATTCGTCGTCCGGATGTTGGTCCGGATGTCATTTAATGTAAACATTGCCCGCATTTAGAGCCGAAAAGAAAAAGAAAGTAGAGGCGAAAAGAAGACCGTGGATAAGTCCATGGTTACTTGGGTGCAGACTAAAGAAACTATAAGCAAAGAAACGAAATGTTTCAATGGGTTACTTGCATGGCCTGATTCGCTACTTGCCATATAGTAACGCACATGCGCTAGTGTATATGAGCGAAAAATCGCTAAAGGTACCGGGGAAAGTATTTGTATGGCGAACACGGTGGTTTGCGAATACCCTTTAATGGGTGAAAAAATACCCATTGTTGAAAAGCGTCCCGATCTGTCAAAAAATGGGGGAATTTGAAAACTCAAAAAGAGTAAAAAAACACCCATTGTTGAAAACTCTTTGTGAACCCATAAATGGGTGAAAAACAGTTATATTATGATCAAACCACTAGATCTTTATGTTTGATAATTGAGTGATGCTCGTAGAACATTATTAATAAGTGGTAAGTGATACTAGCATAGGTGTAAATGAAATCTAATTTAGATTATTTGAAACTATTTCCAGATTCTAAGAAACTCTTGCTTTGAGCTCAGTTCTGGAAGATGCAATGGCTGATTTCAACATGAAAATCTATTAAGTTTTCTTTTCAATGAATCTGTTAAGTGCATTGTTTATGTATTCGTCAATAAATTATATGAAAAGAGAAGTTTTATTATTACTAAACCCAAACGAGAAAAATAAACAATTTTCCCCCATTCTTCTTTCCTAAAAAGGGTATTTTTTCACCCATTTTCCGGTGCGTTGGCGTTTCGTATAATGGGTAAATAAATACCCATCCATTGACATAAACCGCTTTTACTCTTTAAAGAGTAAACCGTGTTTACTCATTAAATGTGGAGAGGCACTTCTAGCGGAAATGGGTGAATTTTTACCCATTAAAGGGTATTCGCAAACGACCGTGAAATGTGTTTAATGAATGGGTTACATGCTTGCCCTGATTCGCTACTCGTCACATAAGCTTTGATGGTAAATCCACCAAAATGGCTTTGGTGAGTGATTTTGACGGATAGCTCCGACAATTTTTGTCGCATAGGATTCATCGAACGTAGCGCGGTTGTTGCACCATGGCCAGATTCATTTCCCGAGCGCGTGCACGGAAAGAAATAACAATTGTGATATAAAAAAAAAACAGTAGCGGAAAATCAACTGATGATCATTGTCGTTCTACTATTATCAAATGTTTTAATAAAAATAAAATGCTTTTAGAAGTGCGCAGCAATAGTAAATCAGTCGGATGTATTCTGCGCAGTTCATATGTATTTTCCACACGCTCTCCTATAATTGTTTTTAACCCACTTCGATACCGTCAATCCGCCTCCAAACTGGATGGCGTACACTCAGCTTAACGCAATTTATAATTAAGTATTGAGTTGTATATATTAGTATATATTAGTTGTGGTGCTAGAGGACATCTTGAAAATCCACTGAGATTCTTTCAGAAACCCTTCTGAAATTATTATATGTAAGGTACCGTGGGGCAAGTGGGTAATGGATTTCGCATAGTTGAGATTCTTCAAATCCTAGAGACTTTAAATTAAAACAAATGAGGTCATGTATATTTTTTAGCTTGACTCCCACCAAATATAAGCAGTATGCTGAAATTTATTTTTATGAAAAATTTAAGAAAAAAGCCCAGAAAAAGTTTTTGAAAAACGTCTCCTTACTTTTTACTTACCCTAAAAGTGGGGCAAGTGAAAAGTTTATCGTTTTGAACAATAAATTCAAAAACTAACAGTTATTTTCACGATTTCTATTGTCTTTAACATTTGTTAAGGCGTCCCAACAACATAAGTAACATGTAAGCAAAGAAAATTTTATTCTTGTTACTCGAATTTTCTTCTGTTTAGTTATGTTTGTTGAAATGATTCGACAACATTATAACTGCAACATTCCCAATGTTAGTTCTTACATCATGGGACAGCAATTGCATTTCTGCTCTGTAGAATTTACATTGCTCGTTATTTGTCAAGAAAATCGGATATGACGTCGGGAGAAATCAAACGGAATACTTCAATAAAGTATTTAGAATTTTTTTATGTGGCGTATCCATATACCATTTTTTATATTTTGAACTAGCTTTACATAGACATTCCACGAGATTTACGTGCGTTCTCTTATATTGGAAGTTTTCAATCAACGACTTCCTTTTAATCGGCTGTCCAAAGTAAACATATTAACTGTCACGAAACGGTGCTAAAAATTAGCGTTACACAGATTTTTGAACAGCCATTACTCTAAAACTAGTCATTCGATTTCAAATCTTCTTTCACAGTCATGAAGCTTGACTCTTCAACTGCTAAATAAAAATATACAACATAGTCGTAGCAAGGAACAAAGAGTTTTAAGGGGGGTGTGAAAATATGTCTTCCTAAAAAAACAGCGCTACAATGGTTGACAGCTCAAATCTCAGCTATCAGGCAAAAATATTATAATTTTATTTCACCGCTGGAAACATTCAAGACCAGACTTGCAGGGAAAAATATCGAACATAGTCGTTGCAAGGCAAATGGAGAATGAGGGGCTCCTATCTGAAATGTTTACCAAACCTATAAAAAAATATTTCAGTGCCACTATGCAATCAATTTTCGATTTTGTTTCAGAATTCAACACTTCCAGTGCAGATCTTCAAATGAAAAATACTCAACATGGTCGTAGCTAGGAAAAACAGTAATAAAGGGCTTCCATCAAAAAAATGCCCAAAAACTTCAAAAATACATAACTTTATAATGAGCAAACCGATTTTCGATTTTCTTTCTCCATTTGGATACCTATAGTTGTGCCTTTTAGAGAAAAATAATATTACACATAGTCGTAGCAAGATATAAGGTTTTTAAGGGGTATACCCTATTTCTTGGTCCCGTTTGCCTGTAAATCAAAATTCATAGCTATGAAATGTAGTTTTTTCTCCATATCGTTGTGAACTTGATAAATTTTAGTAAAGATATACATTTTTGTAAACACTAAAAATTTATTTTACCTTAAAAACTGCAGAAAACCCTCTTTTAACCTGGAGATTAAAATTCAAAGCAGGGGCATGTACTTTTTTCGCCATTAAATTAATTGCACGAATCAAGTGAAGATGTTTGAACAAGATAAGAAGCTTCTGATTACACACAAAATTTATTTTACCAAAGAAACTGCTAAAAACTCAATTCAATGAGTATGTGTGCCTGCTAATCGAAATCCAAAGCAATGACAAGTAGTTTTTTCAACAGGAACTTGCTGTTAAGTGAACATTTTTTAGAAGAAATAGACATTTTCTGATAACACTTCAAATTTATTTAGCCTAAGTAACTACAAGAAACCCTATTTCATGAGCTTGTTTGCCTGTAAATATAAATTCAAAGCGATAACTCGTAGTTTTTTCGAAATAAATTTGCTTATAGAAGTAAGGTTAACATGTTTGAGTAGAAATCAACATTTCTGATTACACTAAAAATGTATTTTACCCAAGAACATACGTTAAATCCTGCTTCATAAACATATATGCCTTTAAATGACAATTCAAAGAGATAGTATGTTATGTTTTTTCAACATAAAATTGTTGATCGAAGTCAAGTAAACATGTTTGAGATGTAATAGAAATTTTTATTTATACTCAATTTTTATTTTACCTAAGAAACTTCGTAGAACCTGTTAAATGAACATTTCTGCCTGTGAAGATATATTTAAGGCGATGATATGTTGTTTTTCCAGCATATAATTTAGTGTAGAGGTTAACTTAACATGTTAAACAGGAAATAGAAATTTTTGATTATACTCAAAATTTATTTCACCTAAGAAAATATGAAAAACCCAGCTTCACGAGCCTGTTTGACTGTAAAGCACAATTCAAAGAGATGACATCAATTTTTTCCGACATAAATTTCTTCACTGCAGTTTAGTTAACATGAATGAGGAAATTACACTTAAAAATAATTCTACTTAGAACCAAAAAAAAAATCCCAGATTTTGAACCTTAACTTGAAAACAAAATCTAAAGCAACATGTAGTTGTTTGACATTGATTTGAATGTAGAAGCCAGGTTAACATGTTTGCATAGAAATAGATGTTTTTTAAATAACACTCAAATTTTATTTTAGATAAATTTCCATAGATCCCTGTTTCATAAACTTTAATGCCTGCTAGTATGCCAGTAAATAAAAATTTAAAGCGGTAGCACTTTTTTCTTTTAACATTAAATCAATTGGAGAAGTCAAGTAAACATGTATGAGAAGAAATAAAAATGTTTGATTACACTTAATATTTAGTTTACCCTGAAACCTACGTGAAACCATGTCGAATAAACATTTATGCTGGTTAAATAAATATTCAATGTGATGATATGTCATTTTTTAACATCAAATTGATTGTAGAAGTAAAGTAGACATGTCTGAGAAGTAAAACAAATGTTTATTACACTCAAAATTTATTTCACCTAAATCTGTGATAATCATATTTTAAGTTAATTTTTTTGTGTGATCAAAAATTTTCAAACATTAAATGAACATATACAGTATTGGGCAAAACATTTGCAACTTTTTCGATTTTCCATACAAAATGACCAACTTTGATAAACTATATCTCAGTTATTTATGGACCGATTTGAATGAAATTTTCACAGAACATCAGACACAACTTGAATTTTAACATATAGTGTGATTTTTTCCAATCACAAGTTGAAAAGCAGTAACGGTTTGACTAAAGTGATTTTTTTGTTAATTGACATAACTAAACATATTGAAGGAATAGCTTAATGGTATCTTCAGCAAAATTGTAGACTTTGGCGAGAGGAATAAGTTTGCTGAAGACAGTTTTCGTGTAGGGCTATCAGATTTTGAGATAAAAAGTTTTGAATTATAAACTTGTGATTGGAAAAAATATACAAAAATATATGTTAAAATTCAAGTTATATCTGATGTTCTGTGAAAGTTTAATTCAAATCGGTCCATAATAACTGAGATCTAGCTCACCAAAGTTGGTCATTTTGTATGAAAAACCGAAATAGTAAGCACTTTGAATTTTGATTTATACACACTAAGATGTTATTACCGAAGTCGGTAAAATTTTACTGGGTTTTTGAACAGCAGAGTTAACTCGGTAATTCACATTCGTACTGAAAACCAGCTGTCAATAGTAGCCGATTTAGTCAGTAAAGTATAATGTGCATTTTGAATAGATTTTTTCAGCAAAAAATATTTGTTTACCTCAAATTGACGAGTTTTTCAGTTTCTAAAGCCCAGCCCTTCCGGGAGCTCCTTAAACTTTTCCCTGAATGTTTTTTTATTCATGCATGGTCAATCATTAAGAACGAATTACCCTACCATCCGGAACCTTCATACGGATAAACGAAATATTAATCACTTCAAAGTACGGGTCTTTGCTCTACCTAATAAAGAATCAGGTGCAGAATTGTAATGCCAAGGAATATTGAACAGACTGCAAATTTATATGGAAATAACCACCCTAACCTCAACATGTTTGCTCTGGGGGTTGTGCTCCCTAATCAGAGTAGTTTTAGAACAACGAACGCGTCACGAATTCATTGTTCACGTTTATTGACATTACCAATCTATTGCCGATGTTCGATTACTTACCACGTACAATAGCAGGCAATAAAAACGCAGGAAACTGCTTCTAAAACGCAAAATTCTTTTCCGGAAGAAGTCATCAACATAGCAGATCACTGCGGCTGGGTTGGTTTTATTTCTCATTTCTATCATTTCATTTTACCGAAAAAACTCAGTAAAAAAATATGAGCACCGAAATTCAGTAATTCAATTTCACTGACTTTTGAATCTTACTGAGTCATTCCGGTAAAATTTCAATATAGCTGAATGATCAGTAGTGATAGCTACCGAATTCAGTAAAATGGAAAAAATATTGCTGTACATCGGTGATCTTACATCGAAGAGCTGAAAACTCAGTAATTTTAGCGATTTACAGATGTACATCTGTAAAAAAAAAATACCGAACAGAAAAATTCGAAATAAGTGCGTAGGCAAACAGTCTCAAGAAATGGGGTTTTTCGTAATTTCTCAAATACTACAAATTTTAAATATTATTTATACATAACTTAAAAATTTCTATTTGTACTCATTTATGTTAACTTGACTTCTAAAATAATTAAATTATTATTATTATTATATTTATTAAGAGACTTTCAGCTCAAATCGTGGCTGGGATCAAATAAATGTCAACAACTACATATCACCACCTTAGTCTGTTATATTGTAAAATGTGATTTTCATGGTATTTCATTTAAAGTATAATAAATTTTGAGCGTAATCGAGAGTTATGATTTTAACTAAAATATAGTAATCTCATATCTATCAGTAAGTTTATAACAAAAAAAATAAATACTTTTGTTTTGAATTTTCATTCAAAGGAAAATAGGGTGTTGATAGAGGGGTATTCTTAGATACTAAGGTGAAATAAATTTTGAGTGCAAACATTTTTTTTTTATCTTTATTAACGAGATTTTTAGCCCTGGGCTAGTTCATCTCGGGACCAACGTCACTGAAATTTTTAGTGACTATCTCGGGGATAGGATTCGATCCCAGGTCCTCGGCGTGAGAGGCGTGTGTTCTAACCACTACACCAGATCCGTCCCCCAACAAAAATTTCCATTACTTCTCAAACATGTTTACTTAACTTCTGCGATCAATTTTATGTTAAAAAAAATTCTTTGAATATTTCTTCGCAATCATAAATATGCACTGGACTAAGTTTCACGTAGTTTTTGGGTAAAATAAATTTAGAGTTTATTCAAAAAATTGTATAACTTCTCAAACCTGTTTACTGCACTTCTTAAATCAATTTTTAGGTCTCATGTATTTTTTTTTTTTTTTTAGTTAAAATAAATTTTAGGAGTAATCCAAAAATAGTTTTACTCCTCAAACCAGTTAACTTGGCTTCTCAAATCAATTTTATGTTTGAAAACAATATACTACCGATTTGAATTTTAATTTACAAGCGTATATGTTTAGTAAAAAAAAGGGTTTTACGTAGTTTCTTTGGCAAAATAAATTTGGAATGAGATCAGAAATGTCTATTTCTACTCAAACATGGTAAGGGATGGTACACAAATTATGTCACGCTAAATTTAAACTTTTTTGACCCCCCCCCCCCCCTTTGTCACACTTTTTGTATGAGTCCTCTGAAAATTTTGTGAGGCTTGTCACGCTTGGCTAGACCCCCTCTCCCCCCTTAGAGCGTGACGTAATTTATGCATGACCCCTAAAAAAATGAAATATTATTGCTCTGAATATTTTTTACAAGCATAAACATCTATTGAATTCGGTTTTGCGTAGTTTTTTGGGTAAAACAAATTTTGGGTTTAATCAAAAAATTGTATATACTTCTAAAATCAATTTAATGTTGAAAAACATAAATACTATCGATTTGAATTTTTATTTACAATCATATATATTCATTGTTAACAGGGTTTCACGAAGTTTCTTGGGTAAAATGCATTTTTAGTGTATTCATGAATATATATTTCTACTCAAACCTGTTAACCTAACTTCTATAAATTATCTATAACATTGTTTTCAAAAAAAAGCTATGAACCATCTCTTTGAATTCAAATTTACAGGCAAACAAGCTCATGCAATAGGGTTTCTCGTAGATTCTTAGGTTAAACAAATTTGAAATGTTATCAGAAAATGTCTATTTCTACTCAAAAATGTTTACTTAGCTTCCACAAGCAAGTTCATGTCGAGAAAACTATTTGCCATTGCTTTGGATTTCGATCTACAGGCAGACATACTCATTAAATTGAGTTTTTAGCAGTTTCTTTGGTAAAATAAATTTTGAGTGTAATCAGAAGTTTCTTTTCTTATTCAAACATCTTCACTTGACTTGTGCAATTAGTTTAATGGTGAATAACGTACATGTAATTGCTTTTTATTTTGAGCTACAGGCAATAAAGTTAAAAAAAAATTTCCGTTATATATTAGGTAAAATAAATTTAAAGTGTTTTCAAAAATATACATCTTTATTAAAATTTATCAAGTTCACTTCGACAATCAACGATATGCAGAAAAAACTATATGTCATAGCTATGAATTTCAATTTACAGGCAAACTGGAAAAATAAATAGGGGATACCCCTTAAAAACCTTATATCTTGCTACGTCTATGTGTAATATTATTTTTCTCTGAAAGACACAACTATAGGCATTCAAATGGTGAAAGAAAATCGAAAATCGGTTTGCCCAAAGTAAAGTTATGATTTTTTAAAGTTTTTGGGCATTTTTTAAATGGCAGTCCCTAATTTCTGTTTTTCCTCGCTACGACCCTGTTAAGTATTTTTCATTTGAAGATCTGCACTACAAGTGTCGATTTGTGAAACAAAATCGAAAATTGATTGCATAGCGGCACTGAAATATTATTTTATAGATTTGGTAAACATTCAAAATAGGAGCCCCTCATTCTCTATTTGCCTTGCTACGACTATGTTTGCTATTTTTCCCTGCAAGTCTGGTCTTGAATGTTTCCAAAGGTAAAATAAAATTATAATGTTGTTGTCTGATGGCTGAGATATGAGCTCTGAACCATTGTAACGCTGTTTTTTCTGAGTTTGACCATCTTTGCTCAGCCCCTCACGGACCGTCTACCTTGCTACGACCATGTGTGTTATTTTCTATAAGCGTTTGACCACAATGTTTTCGTTAGTGAAAAACTTTCAGCATTTGGACAAATATTTGTGAAGTTATGATTTTTTGAAAAGTCCGTGTAACGCTATTTTGGGGTCACCGTCGTCTACGGGGGTTTTTTTCTCACAGTAGCGTGACAGTTAATATCGTAATATTTGGCAACCCTTTTTAGAGAAGTTCCATGATAATAGCTTTTAACACTTTCAGTATGGTGTTTCTTGAATTATCAGCACATTCTGTCGTGCTATGATAATTGCGAACCTTGTATACCTATATCTACCTAAGGAGAAAACACAAATTCAATCTCTAATAAGAAACTTTTCACTTGCCCCACGTGATTGGAAAATTGACGGTGTTTCAATTTAGTTGTTTTTAGTTCTATGTCGAATTAATTCTGAAACTTTTTTTATTGGAGCTTAAAACTGTCAGAGGGGACAACTTAGAAGTGGTACAGAAAATTATTTTCCGCAACTTTTTTCCGCTGAAAATATTAAAATAAGATTGCACGCCGCCAACTTGTTACGAAGTTATATTTAAAAGGTTAACAATCTTTCGTTCTATTATGCAATAATGGTTGAAAAATCTCAGGAATCTCTTACCTTTCGTAATGTTCTGAATGACCTCGAAGGTTTACACATGAATTAAAAACGTTAATTCACATATTTAGTAAATTATGCAAATTATTTTCACTTACCCCATTTACCCACTTACCCCGCGGTACCTTAGTTATTTCTTTGATCGCTCTGATTTTTCCAATAACCTCCTTGGGACTTCCTATTGGACTATCCCAGAAACCCATCTTGGGTTATTATGGAAATCCTTTCAGGATTCTGCTGTAAAATTCTGGAATTCTGCCGTAAAATTCTGGAATTCTACCGAAAATGATTTAATGATTGCTTTCCAGTGTAATGGAATCTATTTTTAAAATCTGGGTTCGGGGATTCTCACAAAATTTCTCGGGATTTTATCTGGAAATCCAATCGAAATTATTGTTTAAATTCTGATATTCTCCTCGTAATCCTTCAGTATTTCTTCCGTGAAACTCTTTGAAAGTTCTTCAAAAATCCTTTTGAGATTCTTTCCGAAAAATGTCTTAGATTATACCTATTATTCTGGAATACTCTCGGAAAGACGCCTGAGACTATAATTAAAAAAATCTATTATTTCACTTCACTTTCTTCCGTGCAAATTCTTGGGATTCTTTCGGAAATTCCTCTGGAATTCTTTTGTAAATCCCAATGGAATTCTCCCAGAAATCCCTGTGGAATACTTCCGAAAATCCTGCTAAGAAGCTTCTAGATGACGGGGATTTTTTCAAATCTTTATTAATGGAAATCATCCGAAAATTCTTCTGTAATTGTTTGGAAATCCTCCTTATATTCTTACAGAAATCCTTCTTATATTCTAACAGATTTATTGCTATTGATTTTATTGTTTCTGCCTGAGATAATTTTGTATATCCAGAATTTTTATCCTTCGTGATTCTTTAGAATTTTTTTTCTAAGATTTTTTGAGAAAAAAAAACTCTGTGATTCTTCTGGAAATTCATAAGGAAGTGTTTTTGATTTTTTTTCGTGATTTATCAGTGATTTTCCTTGGAAATTTTCTTAAATCCTTGGCAAAATTTTCTGAAAATCCCTCTTGAGTTCAAATGGAAATCCACCAAGAAAACTATCGGACAGCCACTAAGACTTTAAAAAAATACCTATGAGATTCTTTGATTACTCATTTCTTTTTCTGAGCATCTTTTGAAAGTGACTTTTAAATGGCTCTGGAAATTCCATTTGAAATTATTCCGTAAATCTTTCTGGAGCTCTTCTGGACATCGTAATTATTCTGGAAAATATTCATGAAATCGTCTGGATGTCTGTGACTTTTCTTTGAATCTTCAGGGATTCTTGCGAAATAACTTATGGGATTCTTTTGGATATCACTGTAAAAAACATTCAAAATCCATTCGAAATTCTCGTGAGATTGTTTCAGAAATTTACGAGAATCCTTGAAATAATTGCTTTAGAAATCTCCCTGATAATATTTTAGTGATTTCTCTGTGGTTCTTCTGTAAATTGACCTGGGATTCTACCGGAAATCCTCCTTTAATTCCAGAAGAATTTTCAAAAGGATATTTTTAAGAATCCTGTATATTTTCCCTAAGAATCTCAATGTAATTAAACAAAATACCAGAACAATTTACGGTTGAATCCCACAAAAACTTCCGGTGGAATTCTTGAATGCTTATCATTCAAGCAGAATTCCAGTCGTATTTCCGAATGAATTTCGGCAGATTTTACGGAAGAATCCCAGCAGAATTTCTTGAAAAATTTCAGTAAAATTTCTGGAAGAATCTTTGAAAGATGATTTGAAGTCCTCCAGCAGGATAACAGAAAGAAATCTGGGGGTATTTCAGAAGAATTTCCGAAAGAATCCTAGAGAGATAGTCGAAAAAATAACAGTTTTCTTGAAAAATTCAGGATACTCCCAGATTAAGGTAGTAATTAAGTAATTAAGTAATTACTGGTGATTTCCGGAAGAATACCAGAGGTATTCTCATGATAATCCCTGAAGTATTTCCGGAAAAAGGCCAGAAATATTTTCGGAGGAATTCTCGACGAATTTGTAGTAGAGTCGTAGTACATTTTTTTGGCAAAATCCTCTAAAAATATCCAGAATAATTGCATCAGGATTTTTGTTAGAATTTTCCATTGAATTTCCGAAAGAATCTTCGAGAATTTCGATTCGAATTTAATTTCCAGGATTTCAAAAGTAATCCTTAAGGAGATAAACGCAAACTCACATACAGATTTATGCAAATATTACAATAAGATGTCCAGAAGAATCACAAAGGATATCCGAAAGAATCTCAGATAAAGTACCGGAATGCTAACGATTTTTTTTAGATGAGTCCAAAAGCGATATCTGGAAGTATTCTGTGATTTCCAGAAGAACTTAGAGAAAAATCAGAAATAATCTCAAGATTTCCAGAACAATCCCAGACAGATTTTGAAGGATTCATAAGTGATTTAAGGAAGAATCCCAGGAGGGAAATTCCAAAGAGTTCTGGAGTAATTTCTGGACCAATGTCTTTTTTATATGCTGTATCAATATTTACAAGTGATTATAATAAACAAGTATTTATGGAACAGTAACAATTTTAATTTATCGCCATAATTGAACGACAATTTCAATTAGAATGTGCATCCACCACATCATCCCTCTCAGAAGGATTGTGATTCACAATATTTTTTTTGCGGTGATTCAGAATTGTAATCACAATCTAGTTTAATTGTATGTGGTGTCATTCAATATTCAAAATAAAATTCGTTAAGCCAAACATGTTAATCCTTCAACATGAACCAACGAGCATTGCTTGAAATAATGAGATTTTTTCGATTACTTTGATTATTGATTTCTTTTTCTGAGAATCTTCTAAAAGTTACCGTAATTCAGGGTGTAGTTGATCAGTGGGGAGAAGTTGATCATTCACGTACCCACATGTATAAACTGTCAATAGAGCTATTATTTGATTTCAATTAGCACAATTCCTGTGACGTCGTATTACCTGATGGCTGCTCTTGATGTTCCTAAGTTCGGTTTGACTTTCAAGATAATTATATCATGAAAAAACAGATTTTTTATGAAATGTCTGATGAACTGTTGAAGGGTTCTTCTCCAAACAATCGACTATTGACAAGGCTATATAAAGACACCATTTAAATAAACTATTTCTTACATTGCAGGTATGTTCTGTAAATCTAGTTTTAAATTTGCATTGTGGATAAACAATCATTTTCTGAGTAAAAATGTATATTTTTGTGCGCGAGTTGCTAATTTCAAGAAAAATTGCACACCTTTAGGCGTTTAATGTGGTGTGTTCTGAAATTTCCAACATTCAAATTCAAAATTGACCGATATATCATTAAGTTGTAAGATTTTTGGGACTTGTTCCAGATTCAGTGACTCCAAATTTAGTGAATAGCATATCTCTTTATGTTAGGAAACTTTTCGCAATAATTGATCAACATCACCCCGGAATCAAAAACTTCACTTTTTGATTTAAAATAAATGGTTTTGAAATTAAGTGAACATTTCGTCAAAATTTCGTTTGTATAATTCGATAGATATCCAACCAGTACATGTTTTTAAAATATTTGGATAATAATACATGAATTCAACAAGGAGTTGTAGAACAGAATCGCTCGAAAGTGATCAACTTCACCCCATTTTACAGTACTTTCAAATGGTTCCGAAAATTCCGTTTGAAATTATTCCGTGAATCTCTCTGCAGTTCATCTGGACATCGGAATTATTCTGGAAAATATTCCTGAAATCTTCTGGATGTCTGTGAATTTCCTTTAAATCTTTCAGGGATTCTGGCGAAATAACTTCTGGGATTCTTTTGAATATCATTGTAATTTGGATTTAGAATTCTCATGGGATTATTTCAGATATTAACGAAAATCCTTCATACAGAAGTGATGCTTCTGTAAATCGCCTTGGAATTCTTCTGGAAATCCTTCTATAGCTCCAAAGCAATTCTCAAAAAAATATATCAGAAGGATATTTATAATAATCTCAATGGAATTTCTGAAAAATACCAAAACGATTTACGGTTGAATCTCACGAAAACTTCCGGTAGAATTCTTGAATGATATCCGGAAGAATGACAGTCGTATTTTTGGATGAATCTTAGCAGGTTTTACAGCACAATCCCAGCAAAATTTATTGAAAAACTTAGAATAGAAAGATATCCGAAAAAAATCTCCAACAGGATTTTTGGAAGAGTCCCAGAAGTATTTCAAAGATATTGGCGTAAAAATCTCAGTGGAATTTCTTGAAGAATTTCAGAAAGATTTCCGAAAGCATCTCAGGTCATTTCCGGAAGAATACCAGAGGCATTCTCATAAGAATACCAGAAGTATTTCCGGAAAAAAAATCTAGAGTTATTTTCGGAGGAATTCTCGAAGAATTTCTTGTAGAGTCGTACATTTTTTGATAAAATCCTCTTTTGGTAAAATATGGATTTTTGGTAAAATCTTCCATAGTATTTCGAAAACAATTTTCCAGAATTTCAAAGAATTTAATTTCCTGGATTTCAAAAGTAATCCTTAAGGAGATACACGCAAAATCACATACAGAGTTCTGCAAAAAAATCCAAAAAGATGTCCAGAAGAATCGTAATAAGATATCCGAAAGAATTTCAGAAGTAATACCGGAATGGTAACGTTTTTTTTTTGGATGAATCCCAAAGCGATATCTGGAAGAAAATTCAGAAATAATCTCAAGATTTTCAGAACAATCCCAGAGAGGATTTGAAGAATTCATGAGTGATTTAAAGAAGAATCCCGGGAGACTCTCCCAAAGAATTCTAGAGTAATTTCTGGAACAATTTTTTTTCATATGTTTTTTATATAAAAATACTTTGATTCAAATATATTTCTTGTGTAGCATTAAGTTTCACTGCAGACACAGCTCGTAACATCGAGATATAGACAAATAGATAAGTTCCATTATTACAGTAAATATCTATAATATTTTGATGTTTCACATGTTTGGGGTACATTTTTCTTACTCGATTAAAAAAAAACACTTGGTTCAGTCTGTCTGAACATCGACTATATCTATGTTTGCTATTTGATATTTAAATACTTGAATTGTGCTGTATCAATATTTACAGGTAATTATAATAAATAAGTATGTATAGAACAATAACAATTTTAATTTATCCCCATAATTGAACGACAATATTAATTAGAATGAGCCTCCACCACATCATCCCTCTCAGGAGAATCTTGATTCCCAATATTTTTTTTGCGGTGGTTCAGAATTGAAAATATCAAAAGTCTATTCTAATCACATCCTTTTTGTTCAATTGCATGTGGTGTTATTCGATATTTAAAATAAGATTCGTTAAGCCGAACATGTTGATCCATCCACAAGAACCAACAACGAGCATTGCTTATATTAAGAGATTGTATCGTATTGCACAACCAGCCTTAACGTTCTTCCCCTTTTGTTTATGTACTGTACACGGCAACATTTTTCAAAATAAGTGGAGCTGCTTTCAAAACAAACTTTAACATCGATCAACCAAACCATAGAATATCCAATGGCGGAAAAATAATAATAATAACCGATCATTGCAAATCGAGCCGAACTGGCGCTCTTTCCGTGCGCACGCGCTTTCTGCAGAGCTGTCAAACAGACTTTTGTGCCTTCCTTCTTTCGCTGTCCTTCAACTCAACAACTCAGCACCTGAGAGAGACTCGCGAAGAGGAAAAATATCAACGTCATATGCAGCCCAGTTTTCCCTCTCACGAAACGTCAAATGCAGCCCACCGTTTTTATGGCTGAAAAAGTGGAAAGTATTGTGTTCAAAGTAAACTGTTATTAAAAACCTCAGTCGGCGAAGCAGTTTTTTCCAAAGTTGCTGATAAATCTAAGCAGAAGATTAATTATTTCTAATGGCTGCTACGTTTGCTGGCATGAAATTTCACTCAAACGGCTATCTATGATTCGATGTGATGCAAACTCAATCATTTTTTGCTGAGAAGTTCATGTGAGGATTTGAACAGCATGCGCATAATTGATATAAACACAAAGTGGAATAAGAAAAAAACTCAGCAATCACAGAAAAAGAAGACCGTCTTCGCGAGTCTCGTCTCAGCTCAGCACGATCCATCTCGGGTGGATTGGTGAGGATTTGAACAGCATGCGCATAATTGATATAAACACAAAGTGGAATAAGAAAAAAACTCAGCAATCACAGAAAAAGAAGACCGTCTTCGCGAGTCTCGTCTCAGCTCAGCACGATCCATCTCGGGTGGATTGGTGAGCTGTCTGGTTGTTGCAGATGAACACTTATCGTCTAGCGCGACATCGTCATTGACACTAAGCTTGCAACTCACCAGACAAACGATAGGTGTAATTAACAACTGCCCTAATAATAACGGTCAAATTACAAGCATAGTCAGTCAGCACGTAAAGTCGTGTGACTCACGCATGCACCCTTAAATTAATGAATCCAACTTGGTGATGTCGCGAAAAATCGCCGAGCTTTTGGACAAACGGCTGACTTATGTCCACAAAGACATTTTACGGCTAACGGAAAAAAACCGAGAATCTTTCGATCCTGAATAATGACAAAGCACTTTCAACAAAGAGTGCAGATTCACTTCAGGAAATTCTCGAGGAAATAAAATTTGTGTCAGCAACTATTTCTCCGTCAAAAATAACTGAAAACCAATGCCCTCAAACAAGTTTGGAGGAGGAACTAGCAGAGAGTTTAGACAACAATCAAGTGTCTGAGCAGTCAGATCAATATCACCATCAAGAACAACATCTACGTCAGATTACCAATGCACCTGAAAAGAAACACCATTGGTAAGAATCAAATCAACCCTATCTGGAAAATGGTAATAATGCCATCGCTGCGCTATTTGCTGAACGTCAAGCAAAGTTTTCCAATTCAAATGCAACAGCTCAACTAAAAATTAACACCTCTCGCTCTGGTTGGCGTACCTTAGGAAACAAACAGTGTTGGAGGCAGGATTAGTCTGCATACGACTTAAAGCAGACTAATCTACAAAGGAGAAAACGAAGAAAACAACAGATCTTCCGAGTCAGCTATGAGCGCACCGTAGACAAAAGAGCTAAACCTAAGCTTCAAGAACGAAATCAGGGCTTGGTTTTAGTCAAAGAACTACTGGCGATCGCCAAAGCCAAATTTTCCGGTCCACCATCTAACACCGACCATCCTATTTCCAGACTTTCCGTCCCAAAGCACACCTCCATTACCGAGCATTAACCGGCAGCAACAACAACCATCAAACCAACATCAAATAATTCAACCTACATGTAGCAATGCTAATGCTAATCACCATGACCATCCCCGACAGCAGCAGCAACAACAACAATAGCTGCCAAATCCGGACAGCCAATTCGAATTAGACCCGATGAGACCTCCTATCGTTCTTCACGGTGCTTCAATTACCGTTATTATCAAACAAAATATACCATCAAAACGGTAGTCAGCAATTGATTCCTGACGTTGTTCTGCACCTCTTGGCCAAATTTGAAAAAAACCTTAGTCAGAATTTTGAGTTACGCCCTTTTGAAGTTTATAAGGTAATCCGGGGCAAGTGGGACATAAAAAAAACGATAGTTCAAACAAATTGTTCAGTACTACTTTCAAATGTCAATTTTTCTCAAATCCAACAACACACTCACATAGATTGATAAATCATATATTTTAAATTTTGAGTACATTTTTTAAGTACATAAGGGATCAACCATAAGGAAGAAACCATTTGTTGAATTGTTGAATAGTATGTCACATAGCACTTAATATTAACTGAAAATTCCTCAAGAAAAGCGTAAAAAGGAATTAAACATGTTTAAAATATATCATCATTATTAAAAGTAGCACATAAACTTTCAATAATTGTCGAAATTTTAAATATGTTCTGTTATTATTTATTTGCATGACAAAAACCCACTTAGTGGGGTGGAATTGTTCTTTGTTTACTAAATTTGGTATAAATAACAAATAAAATTCAATTAAAATAGAAAAGTAATCGTTGTCACGATGCATGTCGAATTTCATCTCTGTCTTTGTTCAATTTTGAATTCGTATTTAAAAAATAAAAAATAAATTTTAAAAATATTGAAGACTTACGTATTTACTCTCCCTCTTATGCAATTACGTGATTTGAGATTGATCTGTTTTGATAAAAATCATTTGTTTTAATGTTTTAAGGTGAAACTCCGTTGAATCCGTAAATTTCTGTTTGAAAGTAGTGGTACACAAAAAATATTCACTTATTTGTTGGTAATCGTGAAATTACAATTAATAACACGGCGTTGCCAGTCATCCCTGCATCAGTTTCAGTCTTTTTCACTTCGATTTAATAATTTGGCTTGATGCTGTAAGTTACCATCAACATTTCTGACAGCACTGCAAGCGAGCAGCTGACTTGAAATTAGAAAAATAAAAAAGTGAACAGTTGTGATCGGGTGATTGTTTTAAGCACGGTTCTGTAAAGTTTTAAGTTGTATCTATCAGAAATAAACTGGAGAGTGTCTTTCAATGAACAATTAATGAAAGTAAACTAAGTACGGTGTGCTACGTGTAGTGGAAATTATATAATTGGTCGAAAAGTATCCTTCGCTCGCGGGTGAGAAAGTATAAACAAACGAAGGATTGTTCTTCGTTCATGTTGAAAATTAGCACGGTTTGTGGAATTTGGATAAGTGGCAGTTGCTGAAACTACAATAATGGAAACATAACGGTGTTCTGATATCCAGTTAGCAATTTGGGAGTGATTAATTATAGGTAAGTGAAATATTTTGAGAAAAAATGTGAACCGCCGGCAAATGTGTTTGTATGTGTGAGGAAGCCATTTTCTCTGCCATGACAGGGATTCCTTCCTATATGTCCTTAATGCTACTCTATAAGATAATGTTTGAAACGTGTAGGAAAAGTTTTGATTCTGATGCTTGTTTTGATAGGTCCCACTTACCCCGTATATAAGGATATTATGGGGTAAGTTAGACCATCAAAAATTTCATATGAAATGAAAACAAAATACCGGTTTGTCGTTAGTGGCTTGTAATAATACTTAAAATTGTAGCTTACTGATGGATATTCGATTTAAAACACATTTATTTTTTGCGAGTCAATGCAAGACGTGAAACGTATCACAATTTATCACGCAAGTTGAAAATGGCGCTGAATTGATAACTGTTACATGGACCATTGGACTACATGGTAAAAAATAACAATATTTTTTGTACTTAATACATACCTTGTCATTGTATCTTCAACTTTCTAGAAAATTACCCCCATGAAAAACTTTTCCTACGTGAGCTATGACGGAACGTCCCACTTACCCCCTATTATCACTTGCCCCGGGGTACCTTATGATAGAAATCACATAAAGTATGCCACTTTCACTTATTTCAACAAACAGATTATAATTTAATTTTGTAGTTTTATTTGTTTTATCTGGTTTTAGATTTTTGAAAATATTTTTTTCTAAAATTTCTATAGACCGACATGTGAAAATGGCCAATGCTATGGGTAGTTATTACCTAGGGGATGCGGACTGGAACATTTCGATTCTTCAAATTGAACAGATACTTTTCCACGAGTGTTAACCGTTGTTTGTTTGGTTGTCTCGCAGGAAAGCACAGTAAAAGTTCAGCATTAAAATACTTCACACAAATCTCCATCATTTTGGTGTAGGCAATTAACCCAATAAATATACTAAATCAGAAATATTGCTAGAAATGTTAGAAACATATTTCAGAAAAGTTGTAAAACTCTCATGCATAATTTACACCAAGTACAACTTTTCTTATCAGTTGATGATCTTTGTGTTATATAAATTAAATAATATGTATCTAGCGTGACGAAATCATGACCATACATTTCTAGGAACACTCCGATCATTTTTACGAAAAATTAAGATTGACAGCAGCCTGGCTGCTTGTTGATTTCCATTTCGCATCCCCCTGGTTATTACTAATCAGTCTATACACGAAAAAAAAAATCTACCAATCTAACGCCTGATAGTGATTTTAGGAATTTGTCCAAAGCATTAACATATGTATGAATAAATTCTTGGGCAGGATATGCAGATACACCTTTTGAAGCGTTTGGAAAGAATATTGCATGGTGAATTCCATTGCATCTATAATCAACGGTTCGGTGTTAACATAGTCATTACATCTTTGCGGTTGTTCTTATTTCATTCACGTATATTCAATTCTTTTTATTTCTTTTCTAATCTAGTCTGTTCTATTCTATTCAATTCTACTCCACTTAAATTTATGCTATTTTGATCCACCCTACTTGTTCTTATACATATTTTTACTAATACCAATGTTGTAATCAACAACTGCGCGCAAATCATTTAAACGGTATTGTCTGGTCCGCTGGATATGGTACACCGCGCGGCTTTTGTAAAGTTCATAAAAACGCGCATTTGCAAAATTCCACGCGGCGAATGGTCCAGGAAAGGAACAACCACGTTTGACAAAACACCGCAATGTTATCTCCCATAAGAATGAAGTAAAAAGGGGACAAAACCACGGTTGTTCCTTTCGTTTGGGGAACGCCGCGTGTCCTTTTGAGCAAATGCGCGAATACACTTTCGATGTTTGTACGGCTTTATAGCACTGACAGGTTTGCGAAACAGCACTATGCACAGACTCCAACGCCTGCTCGTAATTTTAGCCAAGTTCTCGACCAGTCGCATTGAAGAGTCTTCTACATGAAACGTGGTGATATGATATTTCAAAGATTTCGGCAGTCTTAGCTCTTTCCAGCTCTCGACAAACTTGTTCAAATTATGTACCTTCAAAACTGAGATCTAGCACGAATGCCAAGCATACAAAATGCTTCAATTCCTAAAAATACATAAAAAATACGTATATAAGTTGAAACCCTTATTTAAACTTACTGTGAAATAACCATTCAAATCTTCATTTTCTTGGAGCTTATGAGAAGCACGGATTAGGAGTCAGGAGTCTGTGCATAGGGATTTTTCACAGACCTGGTAGCGCTATAAAGCCGTACAAACATCGAAAGTGTACCGTTCAAATCTTTTGCACGCAGTTCTCAATTAATACAGTGTCCATTTGTAAAAATATGTATAAGAACAAGTAGGGTGGATCGGAATAGAATAAATTTAAGTTGAGTAGAATTTAATAGAATAGAACAGACTAGTATAGAAAAGAATTAAATAAAATTGAATAGAAAACACATATATAATATAGAAAGATGTGATGTTTGAGTGTTTCGATCAACTTTGATACAGTCATTGTTCAGCTATATTGATTTGTATATATTTAAATTATACTTTGGACCTTTTCTAATGGCAGTCTAGACAATATGCGTATGTGTAAATTTGGGAGTGTTCCAATATTACGTAACGCAATAGGGGGAGGGAGAAGGTCTTCGGTAGTGTTACGGTTCATACGATAATTTTAAATTTTCCGTACAAAAGCTGATACGTGGGGGAGGGAGGGGTCTCAAATTGGAAAATTCTGCGTTACGCAATATTTGAATCATCACTTATATGCGTTTTTATTATAACCTAAACAAATAACGCATTAATCGTGGCAATAGAAGATTGTAACGATTTTTGCCTGAAATTATGAATTATTTTATTTGACATTTGTTTCAATGTTTCAACATTAGATATTCTATGTAACTCATTGGTACTATACCAGGGAGGAAGCCTCAGAATCATTTTCAAAATTTTATTTTGAATTCTCTGCAGAGCTTTCTTCCTGGTATTACAACAACTAGTCCATATTGGTACAGCATACAACATGGCTGGCCTGAAAATTTGTTTGAATATCAAAAGCTTGTTCTTAAGACAAAGTTTTGATTTTCTATTAATAAGGGGATAGAGACATTTTATATATTTATTACATTTGGCTTGAATTCCCTCAATGTGATTTTTTAAAGTTAAATTCTTATCTAGCATGAGCCCTAGATACTTAACTTCATCTGACCAATTTATTGGAACCCCTCTCATCGTGACAACATGTCTACTTGAAGGTTGCATATAAAGAGCTTTTGGTTTATGTGGGAATATTATTAGGGTAGAAGTACCAATTATGGCTGTAGTACCAATTATGGCAATAGTGGGAACAAAAAGAGATTTTTCGTATTGTTTCACTAGACTATAATGGCTTATATTCACAGGAATGATTAAACTATTAATTTTTGATGGTAACTAAACCTTGAAAAGAACATTCGTGCAATAAGCTTCGAAAAATGAACATTTGAAAATTTTGCCTCACATATATGTCACCTTCTTAGCAGTTGGCTAAGAGACCTCCGTTACGAAATGTATGTTTTCATCCGGATAAACTGTTTCAAACGATGAATGTATGTTGCCTAGTAAGAACAAATGAATAAATTTAGCTGGTATGCAATCAATTCTACTGTTTTAAGTTGGAAATCGTGTTATTTCCACTATGTCGATAACTGGTACAAAGAGTGTATGAGAGCCCAATTATGGCAATACTCTGGAAGCGGTTTGTTTACATTTTTTGATCAGTGAAATAAAAGAAGTAAAGCTATTTTACGGGTGACTTCCACGACGGGACGGTTCGGTAAGGCATTATCTTCATGTTTTGTACTCAATTACTAAGATTTTTCAATCACACCTTCGAAAACGTTCGCGAGCGGAAGATGCTAATTTCATGGTTTTCAGCGACACTAGATTTTTGAATTTTCCCTCTTTTTTCGTTAAAAATTGGCACTGGAAAGGTAATGTGAGATCATTAATGCTGTTTTTTATCATAATTTGCATTTACACTACATTTTGACTTCTTTTTCGAAAATTAATTTTCTCCCATGAACCCATTGCAAAAAATTGATTTAACATCTATTTAACCTAAAATTTTTGGAAAATTTTATGAGAAATATCTTCATTACATATTTGCGTTGCATTATCATTCGCTCTTCATGGCGTTTGAGTTCATTTCGTGCAAATATTCGATAGTCCATAATTGGTACTCTTTTATGTCGAATGCTAGGAACGCTATTGCCATAATTGGTACAAATACAACGCTTTTTAAAATCCATTTTTAGAAGCTTAAAGTCAATTTAGTACTAAAACTGTTTAAATCAACAGATTCGCAAGGCTTTAAACTAGTAATTGACACCAACAAGTCATGCTTGTGTCTTAGAAACGCAATTACAACTTGATTTTTATTACTACTGTTGACATATTGCATCCATAATTGGTACACCTACCCTAGTTGAGTTTTGGAAGCATTAGGAGAAATCTTCCATTTTTGCAAGTATGAAGAAAAAATATATGTATATGTATGTTGGAAAATTAAAGTTTTTCAATTTTACAATCAAACCTTCATGCCAAACACTGTCGAATGCTTTTTCTATGTCTAGAAGAGCAAGACCAGTAGAATAGCCTTCAGATTTGTTCGAACGGATCAAATTTGTTACACGTAAAAGTTGATGAGTGGTCGAATGTCCATGGCGGAATCCGAACTGTTCATTGGCAAAAATTGAATTTTCGTTGATGTGGGCCATCATTCTGTTCAAAATAACCTTTTCAAAAAGTTTACTGATGGAGGAAAGCAAACTGATTGGACGATAGCTAGAAGCTTCTGCAGGATTTTTGTTTGGTTTTAAAATTGGAATAACCTTAGCATTTTTTCATTTGTCAGGAAAATATGCTAATTGAAAACATTTGTTAAATATATCAACTAAAAATGATAAGCTACTTACTGGAAGTTTCTTGATGAGGATGTAGAAAATTCCATCATCACCAGGAGCTTTTGAATTTTTGAATTTTTTAATAATAGTTCTCACTTCTTCCAAATCAGTCTCCCAGGCATTTTCGAAAACATTCTCTTGATTGAGAATACACAGGAGAATTTGATTTTCAATTGGACTAGTAAGTCCTAAATTAAAATTGTGCGCACTTTCAAACTGCATAGCAAGTTTTTGAGCTTTTTCGAAATTAGTAAGTAATAATTTGTTTTCCTCTTTCAATGCCGGTATTGGCTTCTGAGGTTTTTTCAAGATTTTAGATAATTTCCAAAAGGGCTTAGAGCCGGGGTCCAATTGAGAAATTTTATTTTCAAAATTTTTGTTTCCTAATTGAGCAAAACGTTTCTTGATTTCTTTCTACAAATCCTGCCAAATAATTTTCATAGCAGGATCGCGAGTGCGTTGAAATTGCCTTCTCCTCACGTTTTTAAGACGGATCAAGAGTTTAAGATCATCGTCTATAATCACGAATTCAAATTATACTTCACATTTTGGAATTGCAATGCTCCTGGCTTCAACAATGGAATTTGTTAAAGTTTCAAGAGAATTGTCAATATTAAGTTTAGTTTCTAAAGAAATGTTAACATCAAGATAAGAGTCAACATACGTTTCATATATATTCCAGCCAGCTCGTTAATAATTGAAAGTGGAGCTGATAGGATTGAAAATCGCTTCATGGGATATTTGAAATGTAACAGGGACATGATCAGAATCAAAATCAGCATGAGTAACTAATTGGCTACAATGATGACTAGAGTCGGTTAAGACCAAGTCAATCGTAGATGGATTTCTAGAAGAGGAAAAACATGTAGGGCTATCAGGGTATTGAATTGAGGATTATCCTGAAGAGCACTCATCAAATAAAATTCTGCCGTTTGAATTACTTTGAGAATTATTCCATGGATCTCTTTTGAGTTAAATACGTTTCGGTAATAATTGCTATTATTTTATTTTTTATTTTTATTTAGTTGATGTTACATTAATTAATTTGATAAAACCTCGTTAACGAATAACGCCAATTTACTCGGTCCATTTTTGTGTCTCTCCAACTTCGATTTTGGCCCGCGTTCTCCAGATCTTGTTGCACCTGATCAAGCCACTTCGCTCGCTGTGCTCCTCACCTTCTTGTGCCAACCGGATTCGATGCGAACACCATCTTTGCAGGATTGTTGTCCGGTAGTCTTGCAACATGCCCTGCCCAGCGCACCCTTCCGGCTTTCGCAACCTTCTGGATACTGGGTTCGCCGTAGAGCTTAGCGAGCTCGTGGTTCATTCTCCGCCGCCACACACCGTTTTCCTGTACTCCGTCAAAGATCGTTCTAAGCACCCTTCGTTCGAACACTCCAAGTGCTTGCAGGTCCTCTTCCAGCATGGTCCATGCTTCATGTCCATAGAGGACCACCGGTCTTATAAGCGTTTTGTACATGGTACATTTGGTGCGAGGGTGAATCTTTCTCGACCGCAGCGTCTTCTGGAGCCCATAGTAGGCGCGACTTCCACTGATGATGCGTCTCCGTATTTCACGACTAACGTTGTTATCAGCCGTTAACAAGGATCCGAGGTAGACGAACTCATCAACCACCTCAAAAGTATCCCCGTCTATCGTAACACAGCTTCCCAGGTGGGCTCTGTCGCGCTCGGTTCCGCCTATCAGCATGTACTTTGTTTTTGACGCATTCACCGCCAGGCCGACTTTTGTCGCTTCACGTTTCAGGCGGGTGTACAGGTCTGCCACCGTTCCAAATGTTCTGCCGACAATATCCATATCATCCGCGAAGCAAACAAATTGGCTGAATCTTGTGAAAATCGTACCTCGGTTATTGAACCTGGCTCTCCACATGACACCTTTTAGCGCGATGTTGAACAGCAGGCACGAAAGTCCATCACCCTGTCGAAGTCCCCGGCGGGATTCGAACGAACTGGAATGTTCACCCGAAATCTTCACGCTATTTTGCACACCGTCCATCGTTGCTCTTATTAGTCTTGTGAGCTTCCCGGGAAAGCTGTACTCGTCCATGATTTTCCATAGCTTTTCGCGGTCGATGCTATCATAAGCCGCTTTGAAATCGATGAACAAGTGATGCGTTAGGACTTGGTATTCACGGCATTACTGGAGGATTTGCCGTACAGTGAAGATTTGTTATTGGTGATAGACGACGGAAGATAATCTGGGATAGCACTTTGTAGGCGGCATTCAGGATAGTGATCGCACGATAGTTTTCACATTCCAGTTTGTCGCCCTTCTTGTAGATGGGGCATATGACCCCTTGCTTCCACTCCTCCGGACTGCTATATGCACGTTATTAACTGTAAGAAACAGCTCGTCTTCTTTACCATTCAGAGAACGAGCATTCCAATTTAAAATATTTAAATTATTATTTGGATCCAATAGAAAAACGTAATCCAATAACAATTTGATTTGTAAATTTTACACCAACTTGGACTGCTTCATTCATAGTGGTGGCTTTGAACATTGCATCAGTCATAAGATTCAATTGTTCAGTTAGAAAATTAAAAACCATCATATATATCATATCACTTGAAGTGGGTACATTTGATGATTTCCCATTAGAATTTTTGGTAGACGAAGAAGCTGAGTAGGAGTTACCTGTGGCGGTAGGGCTTTTTCCATTCGATTTGAAACAAGTAGAATGGGTACTCATGGAACGAATAGGGGAGGAGTTCAAATTTCCTGCTACGATATCGGCAAAGGATTTTCCGTGGGTACCCGACTAGAGGCTTGTAACAAAAATATAATAACATTTTATCAGAATAGGGTATGCATATCATATTATGATATAATTTTGTTAGAATCCGTTATCTATAGAACATAATAAAACAGACATATAACATAATGTGTTTTATTTCCCTCTAAGATATTTTTTTGGTCATTTTTAACAACTTTATAACAAAATAAATAGATAGTTAGATACATTCGAAATTGAAAGATTCGAACGGCTACCCGATAGATTAAAATTAGTTTGTGAATGAGCATGATTATGATCTTCCTGATTCCAAATCAAGCGATCTTTAACTGAGAAATGAGTATTGTTCGATACTCTACCAGGCAAATTCCGGAAACGACCGTTATCGTAACGGATATTATCTTTCATCTGCCTGGCACGAGCCTCAATGACTCTTTTGCGTGAAGGGTAATTCCAAAAATATGATTTATGATTAGCCCCACAATTAGAACATATGAACTTGGTGGTATCTTCCTTCACTGGACAGACGTCCTTGGCGTTAGAAGAACCTCCAAAAATCATGCATTTAGCATCCATGCGACAATTTTTTGTACCATGACCCCACTTTTGACACCGACGGCACTGAAGTGGGTTCTGGTAATTTCCTCCTGGTTTCTGGAAATGTTCCCATGTCACACGGACATCGAACATAAGTCTTGCTTTTTCTAAAGCTTAAATATTATTTAGTTCTTTTTTGTTAATGTGAACCAAATAATACTCTTGAGAAAGCCCTTTCCGAACAATGCCAGATTGGGTTCTCTTTTTCATAATGATAACTTGGACTGGGGAAAATTCAAGTAAATCATTTATTCCATTTTTGATCTCTTCAGGTGACTTATAGTCACTTGAGAGACCTTTCAAGACAACTTTGAACAAACGTTCAGTTTTGTCGTCATAAGTAAAAAATTTGTGCTTCTTCTCTTCAAGATGTTTGAGAAGAAGTTCGCGATCTTTAAGAGTTTCCGGTAAAACGCGACAGTCTCCTTTCTTTGCGATTTGGAAGGAAACCTTGATTCCACTAATGGAGTTCAAGATCTCCTGCCTACCCGACTGAGGGTACATAACAAAATTATATCAGCATATGTTACATATTATGTTATAAGTTTTTTTTCGAACATAGGTTGTTTCAAACTTGATGCAGGATGTTGTTAAAATAACTAAAATTATAACAAAAAGTGTATGAATAGTAACATAAATAAAACAAAAATGTGTTTTAATTCTATCAAAAACATATCAAACCAAGTTATAATGTTTGATACAAAGTATCAAAATTATAATACTGTTCGATATACGATAATATTGTATATTCTTGAAATGCATAACTATCTATTTATTTTATTATAAAGTTGATAATAAATCTTCGAGCTGTTTAGTAGAATACCTATAAGTAGATGAAAAAACCGAATTTAGTACTATACCATTTAATTCCACTAGAGTTTGTATCCTCAAAGGATACAAACTCTAGTGGAATTAAATGGTATAGTACTAAATTCGTTTTTTTCATCTAATTATAAAGTTGTTAAAAATGAACAAAAAAATATCTTATAGGGGAATAAAACACATTATGTTATATTTCTGTTTTATTATGGTCTATGGATAACGGGCCCTAACAAAAGTATATCATAATATGGTATGCATATCACAATGTGATAAATTTTTATTATATTTTTGTTACAAGCGTCGTTGTTAGTCGGGTAAATCTCCCAAATTCGGAACAACTGATCACGATAGGCGGAACTCTTTGCTTCCTCACTTGAATCAAAGAGCCTGGGCTAGAGGCTGCTTCGATTTGGTGTTCGGAAAATTTGTCTAGAGCATCGAACTGATTGCTCATTTTGATACAATTATTCATTTCACCCTTGGAAGAAAGTTCGCATTCCGGAGAAACGTACTTTCTTCCATTCTTGCCACGTTTCGTGACAGTTTTAAATCCCACTTTTTTGGAAGGAAGTTGTGAATTGAGAGATTCACCCTTCCTTTTGTTTGTTGTTGATACCATGTTAAGTTAATAAACGGAAAGTCTTGCTTTTTCTAAAGCTTAAATATTATTTAGTTCTTTTTTGTTAATGTGAACCAAATAATACTCTTGAGAAAGCCCTTTCCGAACAATGCCAGATTGGGTTCTCTTTTTCATAATGATAACTTGGACTGGGGAAAATTCAAGTAAATCATTTATTCCATTTTTGATCTCTTCAGGTGACTTATAGTCACTTGAGAGACCTTTCAAGACAACTTTGAACAAACGTTCAGTTTTGTCGTCATAAGTAAAAAATTTGTGCTTCTTCTCTTCAAGATGTTTGAGAAGAAGTTCGCGATCTTTAAGAGTTTCCGGTAAAACGCGACAGTCTCCTTTCTTTGCGATTTGGAAGGAAACCTTGATTCCACTAATGGAGTTCAAGATCTCCTGCCTACCCGACTGAGGGTACATAACAAAATTATATCAGCATATGTTACATATTATGTTATAAGTTTTTTTTCGAACATAGGTTGTTTCAAACTTGATGCAGGATGTTGTTAAAATAACTAAAATTATAACAAAAAGTGTATGAATAGTAACATAAATAAAACAAAAATGTGTTTTAATTCTATCAAAAACATATCAAACCAAGTTATAATGTTTGATACAAAGTATCAAAATTATAATACTGTTCGATATACGATAATATTGTATATTCTTGAAATGCATAACTATCTATTTATTTTATTATAAAGTTGATAATAAATCTTCGAGCTGTTTAGTAGAATACCTATAAGTAGATGAAAAAACCGAATTTAGTACTATACCATTTAATTCCACTAGAGTTTGTATCCTCAAAGGATACAAACTCTAGTGGAATTAAATGGTATAGTACTAAATTCGTTTTTTTCATCTAATTATAAAGTTGTTAAAAATGAACAAAAAAATATCTTATAGGGGAATAAAACACATTATGTTATATTTCTGTTTTATTATGGTCTATGGATAACGGGCCCTAACAAAAGTATATCATAATATGGTATGCATATCACAATGTGATAAATTTTTATTATATTTTTGTTACAAGCGTCGTTGTTAGTCGGGTAAATCTCCCAAATTCGGAACAACTGATCACGATAGGCGGAACTCTTTGCTTCCTCACTTGAATCAAAGAGCCTGGGCTAGAGGCTGCTTCGATTTGGTGTTCGGAAAATTTGTCTAGAGCATCGAACTGATTGCTCATTTTGATACAATTATTCATTTCACCCTTGGAAGAAAGTTCGCATTCCGGAGAAACGTACTTTCTTCCATTCTTGCCACGTTTCGTGACAGTTTTAAATCCCACTTTTTTGGAAGGAAGTTGTGAATTGAGAGATTCACCCTTCCTTTTGTTTGTTGTTGATACCATGTTAAGTTAATAAACGGAAGGAGACGTGATCTCCTAAGAGTTTTTATTTTCCCAAGACGGTGTCCAAGAAGGATTACCACCGCTAGCTTTCGCCAACGGGTCCAACGAAAAATCGAAGGCACGGGTCCAAACAAGGATCGTAAAGGGATCAATAGTAGAAAAAATAGTACTGAAAAGTACTGTTTTAGTAGCACTGAAAAGTACCGTTTTGAATTTTAGCACTGAAAAGTACTGTTTTTGTAGTACTGAAAAGTACTGTTTTATTGCTTTAGGTAGTTTTTAAGAAAACTTCCAAGAGCAGAGAGAATTCGTGTACGCACAGCACGAAGGTACGATGCGCACTGACCGCATAGGTGCAATGATTATGTATGCACCTAACCGTTCATTTTAGATGGAACGGAATTTACCGTACAGTATTCTTTCCATTCACTTTAAAAGGGCGTTTCTACATATACTGCCCAAGAATTTATTCACACATATGTGAATGCTTTGGACAATTTCCTAAAATCACTATTAGGCGTTAGAATTGTAGATATCATTTTTTGAGTATTGGCTAATTAGTTATAACCAATAAATTAAGAAAAATGTATTTTTTAATTTTTAAAACTAGATAAAAAAATACTACAAAATTGTATTATAATCTGTTTTTTTTCAGTTAAGTTAAAGTGGCATAGTTCATGTGATTTCTATCATATAAACTTCAAAAGGGCCTGACTCAAAATTCTGACTAAGGACATTTTTCAAATTCTGCCCAGAGGTGCAGAACAATGTCAGAAATCAACTGGATGGTACATATATATTTGTTTTTAATAATAACGGTAATTCGAGCCCCGTGTCGTCTCACTCAGCAATCCACGGAGGGTGATGGCCGCTTCCTGAAGGCAAGACTTCGTGAGAGGCATCATGAAGATCGTCCGGCTGTACCTGGCATACATTAATGACCAGGCTGCGAATATCTGCATCGATGGCAACACACCAACTAGCATCAAGATGGTACTTGCGTCGGAAGGATTGCCAACGGATCCCGATCATCTTTTTTCGGACGTTCACCAGGAATATGGAGTTGGAACAGCTGAAGCAGCAGCGGATATGGAGGCGTATCGTCGGTATCTATCGAGTGAGCATACTAACCGACTTTAGCAATTGCGGGAGAACACTATGGTCTAATTGATACAGTATGTCAAACTTAGAGTTTTTAAGAAAAATAAAGAATTCAGTGCAAACACAAGGTACACATAGAATACAATATACTGCATAATCGTAATATTTTATATAGATCTTTATACACTGTCCGAAAGCTTATTAAAAAAGCTGTCAGAGAAAAATAAAATTTAATAAAAAATCGTTCTTTAGGTCGGAAAAATTGGGGAGTGCACTGAAAAAAAAAGATTTCATGTCGAAAATTTTCACATCCCATACTTTTTTGTCCCAAGTTGTCCCAGGCTAAAATTTATTTCCAAGGGTACTTTGAGCTGTAAATTAAAAGATCGTGAAAAATTTAGCTGCACAAATTTGCACTTCAATTTAGGGCTTTTTTAATTTATTGAATATTTTCACCATTTTCTATTAAAAACAGTTAAAGAATAACTCTCGATTACTTTTTCAAATCGACGTAGTTTGTTTGTTTTATTTGTTTCACGAAAGCTTTGCTTTTAAAACATTTGTAAAAGTAATAGTCAAGTGCAAATCTGCAAATTAGGATACAAAAACTAGTGTAATTTGTCGCGTTAGAAAATGCAGTTCGCCGGTAACTGATTTTTCTCGGTATCCATGTTAGATACTCTGCATCGGAAGTAGGGTCAATTAGTGCATATCCGGATGTGAATCGAATGCACCACTTCCGAAGTTAGGTATCTCGCATAGTTTCCGAGAAAATTCCAACTCCGGAGAGAAACCGATTCTAACTTTTTATCGCGCCGACAATATTACCAGTCTTGCATCTGTATCGCGCATCAGCTATAGAATCAGATGCTATAGCAGAATAGACTGGAATATTTGTTTGACCTCTCCCAAACAATACTGAAAAGTGCTACTTTTCAGCACCGAAAAGCAGGCCATTATGTAGTGCAAATTGTCAATGAAAAGTTGATTAATTTGCAACGGAATCGCAAAAATGTAAATGGTAGTTTGAAGATCTTATAGTAGGCCGTACCAATGGTGCTGTTTACTATTATTGAAGCTGTCGACGTATTAACATCACAGCTTTCAAAACTAAAATTATAATATTCCCACATAAACCAAAAGCCCTTTTATTTGAAACCTCGAAGTAGACATGTTGTCACGATGAGAGAAGTTCCAATAAATTGGTCAGATGAAGTCAATTATTTAGGGCTCATGCTATAAAAAAACTTCAATTCAGCCCCCCCTGTAACAAATAAATAAAATCTCGATTACTTTTTCAAATCGACGTAAGTAACTTGCATACGGTTTTGAGAAAATTAATTCAGAAGAATCGCAACCTGTCTTTCAAAACTGTTTTAAAATGAATCACCTTTTTAACATTTTTTCGACGTGTACATTTCCTAAATTTTGCATACAATGAGCTCGCGTTCAAAAACTGTGGAGTTCCTATTATTTCCCACAAAAAATAATTATAACAAAATGATAAGCCGTTTCATTCAGTTACTTTCGACGTTTTTCTACCAGTGTAAAATTGACTCAAGTAGTGTTTTGTTTTGATTCGTGGTTAAGTCACTTTGTCTCTCCATACAGCGGGGCGACGAAAGTAGTGGTTAGGTTGCGAAAGTTGAAAATCTTACTGTTTCGGCCAGGACGTCTTTCCCTACGTTGTGTTATTACGAATGACGGACGACGAGAACAGAAGCGAAACACTTTCTACTCTTCTACTGATTTATTACCACCGAGAGGCAGCGTGCCTACTCGGTGGGGGAAACGATACAAACTACAAATCTTACATGCTAATGCGTGTGCCTTATATAGGCCCACAGTACGGATAGACAAAAAGCGTTCATTTCCCGCTCATGCTTCCCTTCGCAGTTTGGCGCGATGTTGGATTGGCGCCAACTGAAGAAGCTGCACGCTGACTGGCAGTGGAATATTCCACTGCGCCGATGAATGGCACAATAGGTAGCGTCTCTCTCTCCACACGCTTCAATTGAGCGGCAACTAGCGATGACGCGTCTGTGATGAGCGCGAACATACTCCCGCCCGAAAACGAATGTTTTCAAATTTGTTGTGGAGTAGCTTGCTGTTGGTTGGGCAGGGGAGAATGATGATGATGGTAGACGGCGATCGATACTGGCTCACCGTAGGTAGTACGCTCGGGATGGTGTGCTGTTCAATTTGCTTGCTTGGCGATGGAAACGATGCGGGCTATTTGGATGGTGATCGCCGATCGATGCCTGCTATTCTAGGTAGGACTTTGGCGATCGTGCGTGGTCCATGGATTGCTTGCTTCCCTGGATGATTCACTTGAATGGTTGGTTGGTTTCGCTCACTCTAGGTAGTCCATGGGGTGCTTGGCTCGATCGTTCGCTTCAATGGGTTGGTGGCTTGCTCTGGTTGATCATCGTCGCCCGGTTGAATGGATGATCGGTTTGACCGTTGCTTGCTTCGATTCGATGCGGTTTTGCTTGGATGATGCGATTTGATGATTCGGGTGATGATTCGTTTCGACGATTCGAGGTGATGATTCGAGGATGCACTTTTCTTTGGATGGGCACTACGGCCCGGACGGTGGACGCTTCGGTCCGACGAATGGACACTTCGGTCCGACGGGTGGACGCTATGGTCCCTCGGGTGGACGCAGGGGTCCAACGGGTGGACGGCGAGGTCCGACAGGTGGTCGCTAGGGTCCCACAAATGGACGCAGGGGTCCGGTTGGACGGCAATGGTCCGGGATTGGACGCTATGGTCCCTCGGGTGGACGCTACGGTCCGGATAGACGCCAATGGTCTTACAGGTGGACGCAGGGGTCCGGTTGGACGGCAGAGGTCCGGGGCATGGACGGCAATGGTCCGGCAGGTGGACGCTGGGTCCCACAGGTGGACGGCGAGGTCCGGATGGACGGCAATGGTCCGGATGGACGCAAAGGTCCCACAATTGAACGCTACGGTTCGGATGGACGGCATGGTCCGACGGGTGGACGGCGGGGTCCGGAAACGGTATTGGCACCTCTCTTCTCCTATGATTCGGTGATCCTGGTCACGGCACCAATGTTTCGGCCAGGACGTCTTTCCCTACGTTGTGTTATTACGAATGACGGACGACGAGAACAGAAGCGAAACACTTTCTACTCTTCTACTGATTTATTACCACCGAGAGGCAGCGTGCCTACTCGGTGGGGGAAACGATACAAACTACAAATCTTACATGCTAATGCGTGTGCCTTATATAGGCCCACAGTACGGATAGACAAAAAGCGTTCATTTCCCGCTCATGCTTCCCTTCGCAGTTTGGCGCGATGTTGGATTGGCGCCAACTGAAGAAGCTGCACGCTGACTGGCAGTGGAATATTCCACTGCGCCGATGAATGGCACAATAGGTAGCGTCTCTCTCTCCACACGCTTCAATTGAGCGGCAACTAGCGATGACGCGTCTGTGATGAGCGCGAACACTTACTTTCGTCGTTTTGTAAATCCGGAAATTAAACGTTCTAAAAGTGAAAAATCGAGTTGGTTCAAAGCGGTACGTGTAGAATTCTGCCTGCGAAACACGTAGGATCGATAAAGTAAGTTTGCATACTTTTTTGACTTGAGTCTGTATGAATAAGTTTTCGAGAAATGTCTTCCACGTATTAGCAAAAAATCGAAACTTAGCAAAAATTCGAAACTTTGTCTTAAGAACAAGCTTTTGATCTTCAAATAAAGGCAGTCCATGTTGTACGCAGTACTAATATGTACTAGCTGTTGTAATATCGGAAAGAAAGCTCTGTATAGGATTCAAAATAAAATTTTTAAGATTTTTAAGCACCTTTCCTTTTTACCTACTGGTGTAGTACAAATTAGTTACATAGAATATCCACGAATATCCATTATTGAAACATGTGTCACTGAATCATCGATTTGTTTTCGGCGAGATTCACTGACACTGATGCATCTAATCGGAATCATTTTCATGCATTTAAATGCACGTAAATGCACACTCGACAAATTTTCAATTCATGGCTTGCTCCAACAATTCGTTGTTGTTTTTGTCAAAGTGTCAAACTCATTCTTCCATACTCACTCAAAAACGGTTGACCAGAGGAACTAAACACATTTAGTACCTGTAAAGTAAATTGAGAACCGGATATCGGCATTTGGGTAACAGCTTCATCAAAACAGGTTAAATCTCTCCGTGGATAGTATGCAGTTCAGTTACGGGGAAACGCAGCTTTATGACTGTTCAAGTCCAAACGCAATGATAGCGGAACGGCAACGGAAAGCGGAACCGGTTCGCCAGTATGAACTATAATATGCTTGTCGACTCTGTGTTGGTTCACTTACATGCGCTGGTACACTGAAATCAATTTTATTGTAGAAACTACTGAATTTATGGTAAAATTATAAACTGCACCAACGATTTTCAACCGACTACATTAATCTGTTAACTCTACCAAAACATACTCAACATCACTACACAAGAAAATTTCTTCTGTTGATATAACCAGAGTTGTAGTATTTTTGACTAGAAACATTCTTGATTTGAAAAGTTTAGCATCATACACACTGTGTTGTATGGTGGGTGTCACGGATTGAAATACAATGCTTTGTAGTGGATGCTACTATGGACATAGTCAAATTTACTGCACTGCTCAGTGATTTTCACCAGATTATAGTAAACTTAACAGATTTTTGTAGTCGGTTGAAAATCGTTGGTGCAGTTCTTAATTCTAAGCGTCGAGACTTGTGGATGCAGAGATCGTGAGTTCGATTCCAAGCGGTGGCAGGTAACGTTGGGAAAATTAAATTCAGATACTTATGATATGGCTGATATGAATTCCGGAAGCTGTGAAACAGCTTGAAAATAATATTTAATCGATAATACAGCGAAGCTGTATTATAATTATTCAACAGTTGCGAAATGGTTGAGAAAGCGCCTTCCCAAGATGTTACACAGCTACTTGTCGTATAACTGTCGAGATAGAGCAATGATCGGTATGAATAAGAGCTGCCAACACAGTTTAAAAGTAGCTGAGTAGATTCGCCAGATTTGTTGGTAAAAGGATCGCAAAGAAGCTTTCGTTCGTATGTACAGCGCCTTTACTCAGCATAAAGCCGTATAAAGAGGGCCTAGAGAATGTTTACATTTGCACTAAATGTTAGTTGGGTTGTCCTCTATCCACATTGAAGGAAATAAAACAAACTTAACAATATTTAACATAGTTTTTGTTGCTATATTTCCACTTAGATTTTAATTGAAAAGCTCGATGTAGAATTCTATCCGTCACCAGTAAGGCACAGACTGTGAGTTTTTCGGGAAAGATGTTCCGGTTACTCCTGCTTCTAAACAGCACTGTAATCAGAAACTTGATGCCTCAAAGACCTATGAACCAAAGACTATGAACGGCATCGAACATGCATGCATTTCAAAAATAGTATATTTTTTTCATTCTTCAACAATTTGAAATGAATGAAGTTTTTATTTAATTAGTTGCAAAATATAAATAAAATAGAAAAGAAAATTAGACTTTCACCCTTTCACAACAAACAACGATGCGTTACTATAGCACGACACGATGGTGCGGATCAGGGCTAAGTTGATTGGAATGTCGAAAAAATGCATCTGATGCAATTTGATGTACATTTCATGTACACTGAACAAGTGATCCACCCCTTGCATTGATATCATTATTAAAACATTGGAACAAATATCGAATAAAATTACAAATAATTTTAGATTTTAAAATCATACCAAATTTTCTATTGCATTGATTAACGCGTTACACACCTATTTATGTTAAGTAAAATTAAGTTTGTGTTAGTTTTCCAGTGACAGTTGGTGACAGGACTTTTGGGAGTTCGCAATCTAAGCTAGTTGTCTCCTCTCTCTCAGGTCTGGTTTTTTGAACGCCTCGTTCAGTAATGTACAAGCGACTAGCAACAGTTCACTAGCACATGGGTTTTCAGCCTTTTTGGTTCGTGGAGCACTTTTTGAAATAAAATTGTTGCGCGGAGCACCTTGTCTTCGTCAAGGTCAATTCGCCTGTGTTGAAGCATCGCTAAGCTTCAACCCAGTCGAAATGACAGTTAGTGTAGAAATTCACAGCAGAATGAAAGAGAGGCAGATAGAAAATAGTCATTAATCCATAAACTTCAGTAATACTCACGATAAAAATATACAAGGTATTATATTCCGAAAAATGACATTTGGTAGTGACGTCATTCCTATCGTTTACTTTAACGAGTACAAGAGAAAGCAAAGCCTGCTCTCCTTTACTATCATTCAAGCATCATGCTTGGCGATAGGAATGACGACACATGTTTTGATTGAAAATTGTTGTTTACACGCGGGAATAGCCTACCTTGGTGGGTATACCGTGAGTAATACTGTGACTAGTTTAGGTGTGCATTCATATTGGTAAAAAATAGCTCTGCTACCATGCAGCGTTGCCAACTTTCCAGATTTGTCTAGAATATTCCAGATTCTTGAGGCCTCATGAATGGGCCTGGGTACAGAAGCAATTCCTTTCATACGCCCTTCGGAAATTGAATTGAACCATACTGCCACTTCCGTCGAATGAAGCACGCTGCATGCTCATCAACTAGGAAACACTTAAGCAACGCTGGAAATTCGCAATGATTCTCTCTATTATCCACATTATTTCGAACCGTTTAGACTTTGCTGCAATTCTCTCTCAATTAAACTTCTACATACCCTATCGGCATTTAATAACAAGAAAATTATTTTCAAAGATATCATGCAGAACGCATTATGCTCAAAACGGACCAATGAACCGTATAATGCGTCAGTATCATGTACATTGCGAATTCATTGGCATTACTATGTCCAAAGAACAGCTAAAAAAAAACAATTAACAATAGAAGTAATCCATAGCATGTAAAAAAGTATTGTAGTTATTGTATGCAGCTTACCTTTGCTTACCGAAATAAATAAATAAATCAAAAGGTCGAGTGTTCGAGACTGAGTGGCAACTTTTTTTTATTTTCCCCAAAATTTTGTAGCATCGTTTTGCTGATCACGCAAAGTCTTGCGAAGTGCGTATAAGTTCTTTATATTTCCATGCAATTAATACGAGTGAAGTGAATATAGAATGATGTATTTATAGCAAAAAATTATACCAACCAGAATGTTTACTGGTAAACTTTTTTCCATTCTGTTACGTTCGATAGAACAGACCGTTTTATCAATCGTTCTACAATTATTTTAAGTTTGTATCGAGAATTGTTTATTTTTTGTATTAGGTACCCAAAACATCATGAATATTTGGTAGATTTTTGGCTGTTGTCTGTTGAATAAATTGTTTTCATTGGATTTTAACAGGCAAAATGTCCCTCGCGGTGACACTGGGCGCTTTGAAGCTAGAAAATTGATTTGAAAAAAAAAATGTAGTACTGGTCAGCACTATAACTTACGTGTTCGAGTTCGAGAGATGTTCTAAACAATTAGTACTTTAACTCAGGCTTTTATACGTTACTGCTTTAAAGAGTGTACAATATGAAATTTAGCACATTGCTTGAATACTAAAGCTATTTTTTGTGAGAGTATTGACTCAATTGAGTTTTAAAATAGAAAACAGTAGCACGTACTAATTTGAAAGCCATGTGTAAAATTAGAATATTGAAATAAATATAACCAGTACACACATTCGATAGATATACAACAGCTATACTATTGAGCTAAAAATACAATCACAAACAACATGCCTACAAATTGTAATTAAGTTTAGGTCGCCCGTGTTGATTCAGATTTTTATGTGGTGATTGGTGACGAAATAAGCTACCTGTTTTGCTCAAGTTTACAGCTTTATCAGCAGAAGTAAAATCTATTTATTTTGTATAGACTGATTTGCTACTGAAAAGAAATTGCTCAACAAAATTCTCGCCAAATTCTTGCAGAAATTTCCTACAGCGATTTCCGTTTAACCTTCCTTAGTTCCTAACAAAAAGTTACAAAATGTGACTTAGGTCGACCCGAAAATTCAAACAGCTCGCAAAAAAAAGTTTATTGTTTTTTTTATTTTAACAAACATACTTCTCAAAAGGGATCATCTTTTCGAAAAACGTTATAAAATAAGTAAAACTAGTACCACAGAACAGATAGGAAAGATGACAGCTGAAACAGCTGCCAAAATAAACACGAACACTAGCGCACCTGGTGGCGGCGGGCAAGCTTTTTACAAAGTAAATTTTTCGAAAAATGTACAGAATTAGACAAGAAAACTCGTCTAAATTTTTTTTAGGATTTCTACTACAAGGTTATTGCAAAACGAAGGTAATCTCCAGAGGGAGTGGAATATATTCATTTATTTTGAGGGTAACGAAAAATGGTTTTGCACTATCTCTCTGTTTTATAAATCACATTGTACAATAGTTTTTTTTAATTGAATTCGAATATGAATGGTAAATGTTCATTAGAAATAGTTTTTTAGTTGTTTTGTATTATTTTTTATATCCTCATAGAGAAAGAGCAAGAATGAACCCACGCCCTTTGTGTTAAAATATTTTAGAAATCTTTTTTTTTTAATTTCTTTATTAGTATCATTCCAAACATGAAATTCATTTCTTATATCTAGGTGTTCTGTGTTATTAGACAACATTATTATCCTAATTTGGTAAAACAAATTTACGATTTTGTTAACATTTTGTTAACAACATATTACATTTCATTTTCCGTAGCGGTTCAGATTTTTTACAAGTGAGTTGATTTCCAGAAATCAATTATTCTTAATTTCTAATGACTTTAATGACCAGAATATAACTAATGATTGGAAATTAAAGCAGAATATAATTAATGACCGGAGCAGAATTAAGCACGCATTGACCGTTTTTCGATGGCTGCGATGATAACGCGTACTTTATTCTTTGCAGTACTGTATGTAAGAAAATGATACTTTGCCCCGGACACATTTTGAAGTTTCATCAGCTTGCAGGTTTTTTGCACTAGGTTCATGGTCATCCATGATAAATTCAGTTACTTGGGTCAGAGAGAGAGGAGATTGCTGGCCTAGATTGCGAGCCCCCATAAGTCAAGGGTACCTTTCACCTATTGTTACCGAAAAACCGCACATTTGAAGGGCGGAGCGTGAAATACCGTAAAAATTCAATAAAAAGTCAACGTGATTTAAATTTTTAAATGTTTTTCAATGATTTCACATTTTAAAAAGTTGAATATCTAAATATACTTGTTTTCAATTATGAATCGTGGAATTGGAATAGATGGACAAATTGATGTGAAGATTTGCGAAAAAGTTACACGTCTTCTCAGTAAGAATCGAACTCACGACTCCCTGATCTCTAGTTAGGGTGCGTTACCCCTACGCCATGAGAGGACTCATGAACGCAGAAGTTAACCTGAATTCCATTTCAGCTCAATATTCACGTGGTCCTTCTTCGCAAAGTGCACCTCTTTCGGATGAATAGACCATTTCCGTCAGACCTTACCCCCTATTTTTATATTTTTCTACGATGACAATAATTTTCAGATCTAATTTATATGCACTCCTGATTTTATTATAAATTTTTGAAAAATTGAGAATTCATCACATTTTGGGTAGTGCGGAACAGTTGTTTCAACCCTGTAGGTAAACAAAGTGGAGATTTTTCCACAACTTTCAATCATACCTCTGCGTTGAGTGTTTGTAGATATGGCGAAATGTCAATGTCAAATCAAGCACACGAAACGACACGACAAAATGGAGAAATTTGAGATTCACAACGGCCAGCAATTCTGTTGCTTATGTCGTCATGTTCGCTTATGTTCCGGAACCATAAGACCATACATTCTTCCCCGTTTTACCACTATCATAGGTCTCCCCGAAAAATCCTCGACCACAACATATATCCCCTTGATTTTCCCGCCGGAAGCCTCTGCCGTGTTCCGCGAAAGTTCTCGAGAAGGGTTCTGCTCCCCTTCGGCCCTGTGCCCGGCGGCAATCTGGGGACGAAGATATCACCTTGCGACAGCATACTGTTTGAATTACTAGATTCCAATGGAAGCTGCAGGAATCCAAACAGGACCTCTTCTTCCGGATTTCAGCAAAATCTTCGCAACCTCAGCCAACCACAAAACCGAGCATGAGTAAGCGGAGCACCACAGCAGCCACAGGCGATGGAGATGAAAAGGATACCCACCGTTGTCATGAAGGATTTCATTGTGCTGGATCTCTTCTCCCGATGGAAAGTGCTCGAGCGCACATAATAACCTTACAAATTCCGGTGGAGGAACCAAAGTAAAAAAAATTGACGACCAGCAGAAGCACCGACATGGTTTCCGGAATGGGTTTTGTTGATTTCAGCCACGGTGGAAGTGGCGGATGAAAACATAAATAAAGGTATCTGTCATGATTGACTCGAATCAGCTGATCAAATATTCACCACAACGTGGAGAAAAAATCATAGGAGAAAAAGGGGTCGGATAAATATCGGAGAGAAATAAATTGTATGGGACCGTGGGGCGTACAGTCGTGCCGCCAGTTTTTCATTGTTTTTCAATAGTTAGGGGCTTCAAAATATATGGGTTCCTTGGGAAAGTTTGTTAAGTAAATTGACAGAAAGCATACAAGCCATTAAAAAAAATTCACGGAAATGGTGTATTGGTTAAACAATGTTTTATTTGCCTACTCTGCTACATGCTTTCTCGTACTCTAGCCAAAATCTGCTTATTGTTCTAGGATTGCTATCTGTTCTGTGCTATCAGGATTTGATTTATGTAGGGAAGGTGTACCAGTATTCGTCGCCTCGAATTATATACCGTTGTACGAAACATATAGGCAAAAACCGTAGCGTGTTAGTCAAATCGTTTTACAATTATTCGGCAATATTCTTAGAAATCTCAAACTTTTCTCAGAAAATTATAGGAAAAAAATTTCAAAATATTTGCATCTTTACACCATAGTGTACCTGAATTCACCACCATCAATCTCCAACCATCAAGAAATCTACGTAAATGGCGAATTCAAAAGAAAAAAAATCTGACCAGTGCTTATATTTTTCAGTTTTCCTTCTAAACATGAATTGGAAGCTTTCGTTCACTGTATCAACAGTGATCAAGGGTCTTTTGATTGATTTATAAAACATATTTTTCCTTAGGGTGGCGAATACTGGTACACCTACCCTACCTACTTGACTGCAAGGCTTACTGTGCCGGCGAATCTACAAAGTTTACATAACGTCAAACAACTTATACGAGCAAAGGAGATCTTTTTAGACGAGACTAACGTCAATATTCTGTACAGTAAATTCCAATTGGTTAAACAATGTTTGATTTGCCTACTCTGCTACATACTTTCTCGTACTCTAGCCGAAATCTGCTTATTGTTCTAGGATGGCTATCTGTTCTGTGCTAATACTGAAGGCTCAACTGGAAACGATCAGAGCCAAAATCTTGAAGGGTAAACATCGATCAGAGATAGTCGAGGGACAAATAAGTTTCTTGAACTCTGAAAAGAAAATTTGAAAGCCAACCCGACTAGAGGATTGTAACAAAAATGTAATAAAATTTTATCATAATATGATTTGCATATGTTATATATCTATCTTCTATCTTCTATATAAATAAAAATGTAATGGTGTTTGTATGTCACGAAATGGCTTGAGAATGGGCTATCGGATTTTGAAAATTCTCCCATAGTTATGTTCCTGAAGTGTTCCGACGCGTTTGTGAATATAAAAATCACAGGGTATTAACCCTCTAATACCCAAATTTTTATTTTCGATCTAAATATCATTTTTCGTTATCTAAAATCGTTCTAAACACGTTTTGGGCAATAATTTATTTTTATTCGCAAATTTGTGAATTTTGGTTTTTGATTTTTATAATTTTTATTTTTGAACATCCTTATTCTTTTTCATTTTTTCTTGGAGCCTCTTCTGGTTACTGATTTTTGGCAATAATAAAAATTCAAGTTTTCACTGTACTTTTAAAAATATTAAATTTTAATTTTTTTTCTGGAATTATTTTTATTTTCTGTGTAATTAACGGAAATACAGGTTTGAAATTATTTTAATTCCACCAAGCCCTTCTTCTATGATAGGTTGATCGTAGAAAAATATAAAAGCTTCGATTATTTATATAACACATTAAATGAACCCCAGGCATTTGTAGGTTATATAGGAGTACATTTTTTCAAACAATTTTCAAAAATACAAAAAAGTTTCAAAAGTCATAAAAAACCTTCCTTATATGCATGTTATAAGTCAAGGTTAAATCCAAAAATAAAATCATTTTGATTTCCAAGCTACGAAAAAATACACAAAATTCCAAAGTGTACCCCGTCTAAAGGCGGGGTTGGGTATTAGAGGGTTAAACGGGAAAGTAGTCGAAAAAAACATGGTATAAGGGGTTGGGCATGACCCGTGATTTCATTCGTGTCATGTGTCGGCTTATGTCCAATCACTATTCGTTAAGCGCACATACCCATCGTATTGGGCTCTCAGAAAGCAATCTCTGTGTTTGCGGTGTGGCTTACCAGGATATCGAACATGTTGTGTGGGGATGCAGTGAACATCGTGGCATCAGATCTGAACTGACTGAAACTCTCCGGATCCGAGGAAAACAGCAGAAACCTGTCAGGGAAGTGTTGGCGGGCCTTGATTTAGAATATATGAATTTAATCTATCTGTTTTTGAAGCGTATCAATGTCCGAGTTTGATTGTCGTTCGTTCCCTGTCTTTCTTTTTCCCCTTCAAATTGTCCTCTTCTCGTCGTGTCTCCCATAAATCGTTTTTGTTCAGATTCATTACAGATCTGGACATCCTGTCCCTTCAAGCTTCATCAGCAAAGTAGTCTAAGTAGCTTAAGATATCCCGAAAAATCCTTTCCTTTCCTGATTTACAAATGTATTCCCTAACCTTAAAACTTCCCAAAACTAACATAGTTTTTAAAATAAATACAAATTTCAAAATGTATATAATGTAAAAAAAAGAAAATATTTCGGCTCTGTTATGCCATACGGCGCCCGAGCCTACCAAATAAACGAGATAAGTAAAAAAAAATAAACGGGAAAGTTTTGAAAAACGAGAACCAACAGAACAATTAATTTGTACATGATGTTTTATGATGTACACTGAAATGAATTTTATTGTGGAAACTACTGAATCAATGGTAAAGTTAAGAACTGCACCAACGATTTTCAAAATAATCAACAAAACACACAAGAAAATATGTTCGGTCTATTAAACCAGAGTTGCAGTATTTATTACTGGAAACATTCTTGATTTGACAAGTCTGACATTATACTTTTTACCACACTTTCTTCTTCGGTGGGTGTCACAGATTGAAATACAATGCTTTGTAGTGGATGCTACTATGAACATGGTCGCATTTACTGCATTGCTCAGTGATTTTAATCAGATTATGCTAAACTTAACGGATTTTTGTAGTCGGTTGAAAATTGTTGGTGCAGTTCTTAATTCTACCATAGATTCGGTAGATTATACAACAAAAATTGTTTGCGTGTAGGCTACGGGGTTGACATACACAATTCAAATTGCTCATGTTTGAGTATAACTGTCGACAAAGTTATTCCAGAATTTCTCTTGGTTAGATAGAGGAAACATCACTTAATCTTCTTCTTAGAACTTATTTATTATTTTGAAACTAAATCTCGAAAACTTATTCGAACAGACTCAAGTTAGAAAAGTATACCAACTTATTTTACCCATCCATGTGTTTCACAGATGAAATTCTACAAGTTTCGCACTATACCTACCCGATTTTTCACTTTTAGAACGTTAAATTTCAGGTTTTACAAAACGGCGTAAGTAAGATTTTTTACTTTCGCAACCTAACCATTATTTTCACCGCTCTGTTGTATGGAGAGACAAAGTGACTTATCCACGAATCAAAACACTACTTCAGTCGATTTTACACTGGTACAAAACGTCGTAAGTAACTGAATGAAAGGGCTAATCATTTTGTCATAGAATTGTTGTGGGAAACGATGTACACGGCGAATAAAATGTTAAAAAGGGGATTTATTTAAAAACTGTATTAGAAGACAGGTTGCGATTCCTCTTAATTAATTTTCTCAATTGGAAGCTTTCGTTCACTGTATCAACAGTGATCAAGGGTCTTTTGATTTATTTATAAAACATATTTTTCCTTAGGATGGCGAATACTGGTACACCTACCCTACCTACTTGACTGCAAGGCTTACTGTGCCGGCGAATCTACAAAGTTTACATAACGTCAAACAACTTATACGAGCAAAGGAGATCTTTTTAGACGAGACTAACGTCAATATTCTGTACAGTAAATTCCAATTGGTTAAACAATGTTTGATTTGCCTACTCTGCTACATACTTTCTCGTACTCTAGCCGAAATCTGCTTATTGTTCTAGGATGGCTATCTGTTCTGTGCTAATACTGAAGGCTCAACTGGAAACGATCAGAGCCAAAATCTTGAAGGGTAAACATCGATCAGGGATAGTCGAGGGACAAATAAGTTTCTTGAACTCTGAAAAGAAAATTTGAAAGCCAACCTGACTAGAGGATTGTAACAAAAATGTAATAAAATTTTATCATAATATGATATGCATATGTTATATATCTATCTTCTATCTTCTATATAAATAAAAATGTAATGGTGTTTGTATGTCACGAAATGGCTTGAGAATGGGCTATCGGATTTTGAAAATTCTCCCATAGTTATGTTCCTGAAGTGTTCCGACGCGTTTGTGAATATAAAAATCACAGGGTATTAAACGGTATTTCCCCTTCAAATTGTCCTCTTCTCGTCGTGTCTCCCATAAATCGTTTTTGTTCAGATTCATTACAGATCTGGAAATCCTGTCCCTTCAAGCTTCATCAGCAAAGTAGTCTAAGTAGCTTAAGATATCCCGAAAAATCCTTTCCTTTCCTGATTTACAAATGTATTCCCTAACCTTAAAACTTCCCAAAACTAACATAGTTTTTAAAATAAATACAAATTTCAAAATGTATATAATGTAAAAAAAAGAAAATATTTCGGCTCTGTTATGCCATACGGCGCCCGAGCCTACCAAATAAACGAGATAAGTAAAAAAAAAATAAACGGGAAAGTTTTGAAAAACGAGAACCAACAGAACAATTAATTTGTACATGATGTTTTATGATGTACACTGAAATGAATTTTATTGTGGAAACTACTGAATCAATGGTAAAGTTAAGAACTGCACCAACGATTTTCAAAATAATCAACAAAACACACAAGAAAATATGTTCGGTCTATTAAACCAGAGTTGCAGTATTGATTACTGGAAACATTCTTGATTTGACAAGTCTGATATTATACTTTTTACCACAATTTCTTCTTCGGTGGGTGTCACAGATTGAAATACAATGCTTTGTAGTGGATGCTACTATGAACATGGTCGCATTTACTGCATTGCTCAGTGATTTTAATCAGATTATGCTAAACTTAACGGATTTTTGTAGTCGGTTGAAAATTGTTGGTGCAGTTCTTAATTCTACCATAGATTCGGTAGATTATACAACAAAAATTGTTTGCGTGTTAATACTGAAGGCTCAACTGGAAACGATCAGAGCCAAAATCTTGAAGGGTAAACATCGATCAGAGATAGTCGAGGGACAAATAAGTTTCTTGAACTCTGAAAAGAAAATTTGAAAGCCAACCCGACTAGAGGATTGTAACAAAAATGTAATAAAATTTTATCATAATATGATATGCATATGTTATATATCTATCTTCTATCTTCTATATAAATAAAAATGTAATGGTGTTTGTATGTCACGAAATGGCTTGAGAATGGGCTATCGGATTTTGAAAATTCTCCCATAGTTATGTTCCTGAAGTGTTCCGACGCGTTTGTGAATATAAAAATCACAGGGTATTAAACGGGAAAGTAGTCGAAAAAACCATGGTTTAAGGGGTTGGGCATGACCCGTGATTTCATTCGTGTCATGTGTCGGCTTATGTCCAATCACTATTCGTTAAGCGCACATACCCATCGTATTGGGCTCTCAGAAAGCAATCTCTGTGTTTTTCGGCGTGGCTTACCAGGATATCGAACATGTTGTGTGGGGATGCAGTGAACATCGTGGCATCAGATCTGAACTGACTGAAACTCTCCGGATCCGAGGAAAACAGCAGAAACCTGTCAGGGAAGTGTTGGCGGGCCTTGATTTAGAATATATGAATTTAATCTATCTGTTTTTGAAGCGTATCAATGTCCGAGTTTGATTGTCGTTCGTTCCCTGTCTTTCTTTTTCCCCTTCAAATTGTCCTCTTCTCGTCGTGTCTCCCATAAATCGTTTTTGTTCAGATTCATTACAGATCTGGACATCCTGTCCCTTCAAGCTTCATCAGCAAAGTAGTCTAAGTAGCTTAAGATATCCCGAAAAATCCTTTCCTTTCCTGATTTACAAATGTATTCCCTAACCTTAAAACTTCCCAAAACTAACATAGTTTTTAAAATAAATACAAATTTCAAAATGTATATAATGTAAAAAAAAAGGAAATATTTCGGCTCTGTTATGCCATACGGCGCCCGAGCCTACCAAATAAACGAGATAAGTAAAAAAAAAATAAACGGGAAAGTTTTGAAAAACGAGAACCAACAGAACAATTAATTTGTACATGATGTTTCATGATGTACACTGAAATGAATTTTATTGTGCAAACTACTGAATCAATGGTAAAGTTAAGAACTGCACCAACGATTTTCAAAATAATCAACAAAACACACAAGAAAATATGTTCGGTCTATTAAACCAGAGTTGCAGTATTTATTACTGGAATCATTCTTGATTTGACAAGTCTGACATTATACTTTTTACCACACTTTCTTCTTCGGTGGGTGTCACAGATTGAAATACAATGCTTTGTAGTGGATGCTACTATGAACATGGTCGCATTTACTGCATTGCTCAGTGATTTTAATCAGATTATGCTAAACTTAACGGATTTTTTTAGTCGGTTGAAAATTGTTGGTGCAGTTCTTAATTCTACCATAGATTCGGTAGATTATACAACAAAACTTGTTTGCGTGTAGGCTACGGGGTTGACATACACAATTCAAATTGCTCGTGTTTGAGTATAACTGTCGACAAAGTTATTCCAGAATTTCTCTTGGTTAGATAGAGGAAACATCACTTAATCTTCTTCTTAGAACTTATTTATTATTTTGAAACTAAATCTCGAAAACTTATTCGAACAGACTCAAGTTAGAAAAGTATACCAACTTATTTTACCCATCCCCGTGTTTCACAGATGAAATTCTACAAGTTTCGCACTATACCTACCCGATTTTTCACTTTTAGAACGTTAAATTTCAGGTTTTACAAAACGGCGTAAGTAAGATTTTTTACTTTCGCAACCTAACCATTATTTTCACCGCTCTGTTGTATGGAGAGACAAAGTGACTTATCCACGAATCAAAACACTACTTCAGTCGATTTTACACTGGTACAAAACGTCGTAAGTAACTAAATGAAAGGGCTTATCATTTTGTCATAGAATTTTTGTGGGAAACGATGTACACGGCGAAAAAATGTTAAAAAGGGGATTTATTTAAAAACTGTATTAGAAGACAGGTCGCGATTCCTCTTAATTAATTTTCTCAAAACCGCATGGAAGTTACTTACGTCGATTTGTAAAAGTAATCGAGAAATGTTGTCATTCAAAAGGTGTACAAGCCAGTTATTTTAAAGTTAAGTTATGATGCACCAGTGGATTTTGAAATGTATAATTAACCCAGAACATTGCTAAGGCCTCCAGAACATTTTGAAATTTTGGCTCATGTATACACAGCCCAAGTAACCATGGAGCATTATATCATTGCATATATAATGCAGCTGCATTGCCGTAAGCCTACCATTAAAGTAGTTTAAAAGTGGAAAAAGGCACTTTTACAGTTAAATTAATACAAGAAGGACGATGAAGCAATGAAGCAACTTTAAAAGTAATATTAATGCACCAGTACAATTTATAAAGTGATGTTAGTGCATTGATACATTTGTAATGTAGGGTTAATGTTTTATTGCTTGACAGCTCTTGAAATTTGTTGAATAAAAGCAATGTTGCATCAATGTTGGTGATATGCAGTAGAATACGTGCAATGTTATAATGCTTGTGGTTACTTGGGAGGTCCATACATGATTTAAAGCGAGTGATGTCTACGTTTAGTGATTTACAGCACTCATTAAGCCTTAACAGACGTGTTCACAAATTTTGACAAGCTATTGGATAATGGAAGTCATTCAAATCGCCCTCGAATTCAAATCCTTATGATCTACGAAATATACTACAGTCTATACTCATCCATTTCTCGTGAAACATTCTTATACCTATCCATAAAGCTTCATATGGCTCGGTGTACTGCTATTAATAATGTAATAATTAAAGATATTAAATCTTTAGAACACACTGATGTAGTGGGCATCAATTTTCGAATACAGCTTGACTGATTATTCAAACAAGATGTTTTTAATAAATCCATACTTGATCATAAAATTGCGTTGTGGTCCAAAAAAATTGTTATGAGATTTTTTATTGTACCACAGACAAACAGACGTCACACTCTCATCATTATCCATCGACCACCTTTCAACTGTCAATACTAAAATATGGTGGGTGGCCAATCCGCCACCCGCAGCGCTCGCATAGTTTTTCTTCGTGTTTGACGTTTACACACTATCGCCATCTGTTGGCCTGTCGACCAAACACACCGATTTTAGTATTGGGCGTGCATGTCCTTGTGACTATGATTTTGATCGAGATTTGTTCTAAGTGTTACGTCTGTTTGTCTGTGATTGTACTATGAATTTTAAATTACCCTGATGAATAGAAATAATAAACCATCCCTGCATCATTTTCTGGCCCCTTTGTAGTATTGTTTAGAAAAAAAAAGGCCCATCAATGTTTTTTTGATTTCGGATAAAATATATGAAAAATACTCGTCTGTCAAAAATATCGAAAAAGTTTCTCTTGACAAGTTACGAGTTGTTTTTGGTTCTCGCGATGACGCCAACTCCCTTTTGGAGTTTCAACTTTTTTCTGGATCTTATTGTGTATATGCACCATGTGATTTTTGCGAAATCAGTGGTGTTATATATGATGAAACTTTAGGGTGCAATGATATTATAAATCAAGGCATTGGAATATACAAAAATAAAGCTATTTCGACTGTAAAGCTTTTAGATTGCGATAGATTATCTAAGCTTTGTTTAAATGACAAAGAAGCTCAATATGTTCACTCCAATTGCATTAAGATTACATTTGCTGGATCAATAATTCCGGACTTTCTAGAGGTTGATGGTGTTATTTTTCGAGTAAGGCTTCATTATCCTAAATTGATGCACTGCGAACGTTGTCTCCTTTTTGAACACACTATTCAATTTTGCTCGAATAAACCTAAATGTTCGAAATGTGCGCAATCCCATTTATCATCCGATTGTAAAAAAAACATTCATAATGTTGTATTTATTGTCATCAAAACCACATTGCCTTGAAGGATAGTCCTGTATATATTAGTAGTCAATCAAAACCAGGCCACAATTCATATATCGATACACAGTGTTCTTGGTAGCCAGGATGTCCCGGGCGCCCACTGTCAGTTGTAAGAACTGTGAAAATAAAGTTTTGTTTAATTGTTTGTTATGGTTTGATTATCAATTTTTGATATTGTTAAATTAGCTAATAATGTGCCAAAAAGTTGAAGCACATTCAACATTTCGATGGTTTTGGAAGGAGAGAAATCATTGAAAGGCATCCTGCAAGCCTCCAAGCAAGCAATCAGTTATTTTATCGCGACACTTGCTCGATTACGGATCACAAACATTAAACAAAACTTCGCATCCTGATTGCACTCTCGATTCAATTTACCCGGAAATGGGTAAACACATGGAGATGTTGACTACGCTAGAAGTCGTCCCGTGCCATGGGCCTGATCAAAACATAATCAAAAGCTTAAATATAGAAATCAATGTTCATATTCAGAAATTTTGAAGAATTCAAAAGGCATTTCAACTTCTAATGTTTATGAATCTTTACTTGATAATGAACAGGATATATCATTGAATTCAGATAATATTGTTTATAAGCCGCCTCCTAAAAGAAAAGGGATTATCAAATCAGCTAGTCAACTTCTAGAAAACTATAATTCTAAAGTAAAATCATTTGACAAAAGCTTTCCTTGTTTGATTCCTTCCACTTCTAGTACAATTCCAGGATTTGGTCTGATCCACCAAATAATGATTTTAATGCAAATACTAATTCTTCAGATGAAAACACACATTGTAAAGATGATAATTCAATGCTAGGTATTTTAAAAGAGTTATTAGAATTATTGGGTTTTAGTGATTTTTGGAAGAAAATAATTAAAATGATTTTAAAATTTTTAGTTTCAATACTTGATAAATTGAATTCATTCGGACCAATCATTGCTTCATTATTTTCTTTGAAATGGCTTATAATAACAAAAGTTCTCTGAATATTTTACAGTGGAATTGCAGAAGCATTATTCCAAAAGTAGATAGATTAAAAGTTCTGGTGGTCAATAACAACATTTTTATTTTTTGTTCGAATGAAATCTGGTTAACTGATTCGAAAGTTTTATGTTTTCAATCCTTTAACATTATTCGGAGAGAAGGGGTTATTCCATTTGGAGGGGTTCTGATTGGTATTAGGAGTGGCATTGAGTTTGAGTATTTGAATTTATCATTAAACATACAACTTGAACATGTTATAATTTCTGTTAAACACAATGATATTAATTTTTGTATTATTTGTTTATATGCCCAAGTAACCAAAAGCATTATAACATTGCACGTATTCTACTGCATATCAACAACATTGATGTAACATTGCCTTTATTCGACATATTTCAAGAGCTGTCAAGCAATATAGCATTAACTCTACATTATAAATGTATCAATGCACTAATATCACTTTATAAATTGCACTGCTGCACTAATGTTACTTTACAAACTGCTTCATTGCTTTATCGTCGTTTTTGCATTAGTGCAACTGTAAAAGGGCTCTTTTCCACTTTTAAACTACTTTAATGGTAGGCTTACGGCAACGCAGCTACATTATATATGCAATGATATAATGCTCCATGGTTACTTGGGTGCTCTTTCAAATTCGTCTTTTTCAATATCAGTGAAAGTGATTATAGATAATATTCCTTTTACCTTTATTAATTTGGGTGATTTTAATGCCCATAATTATTGTTGGGGAAATGATAAAGTTGATGGTCGTGGTTTGTTAATTATGGATCTTATTGATGAATTCAATTTAAATATTCTAAATGATGGTTCATACACGAGAATTGCTGTGCCACCATTACAAAATTCATGTATTGATTAATCTTTACAGTACGGCCTATTAAAAAACAAATGCGATAGTTGTCATATCATGTTTCATGGTAGTTTTTATTTACAAAATGTGAACGAAACATGAATGTTATTCGTTGTTTGTATTGTTTAATCTATTTAGACTCAGTTTTTTGCTTTGGACATGATTTTTATCTGTTATTTTCATCTTACTAAAGAGGAATTGCATACTCCCAAATATTATGATGCGGTCGTCGAGTTCAATATCTTTGTGATGAAAGTATCTAAAACACCAATGATGGCGTGAAATGCTTCACAGGCCTTGTCTTCAACATTCGCTAATATCAAATGATAGAATTGTTTCATAATTGGATCATTGAAGACATAAACATGTTTTCAAAAAAACGGCACATTTTAGAGGGCCGTGGTTGAACCTTCATATAAGTATGATAAGCGGCTCTGTTTTGCCCAAAACCTATGAGCTTATATTGATATAAGTTGTCTTTAACCAAAAAACCAAATTTCGTCCTTGAAAAAATGTTATAGTCTTCCGTATATATTTTTTATTAAACTTTAACAAAAGATAAGGGCATGTCATACCTATGAGACGCAAATGCCTCCAAAACTATGACCCTGGCAAAAGATTTTATTGTGACCATGAAAACACGTTCTCTAAGAACTCACCCATCATCCAATCCCAAACAAACTAAATTTTCAACAATAAAGTATGATTTTCGAAGGTGGAAAGTTTATCACCTGAGAATACGACAATCAGACGCTGTTTCTAACTTTGAGCGGACAAAACCTTGAAACTTTTTTGCTTTATTACATTATTTAGGACGGTAATAAAAATATAAAAAAAATGTTCTAGATAGCGAAGTTATGGCAGAATATACAACAGTAATCGAAAATTACATTCACTTACAAAAACAATGGAAATAACGCTTGTGGATGCTATATTCACGTTCAAACAATTTTCGCATTTTTATGGGCCATACTGTATGTTCAAGTAATTCAGCTTTCTTATCATCTTGGAAAACAATAAATGATCCACATGAAAGCGATCATCTTCTTATCTTGATTCAAGTTGCAGGTTCAACATGAGTGCAAATTTTAATAATTCCACTTTTCAAAAACTGTAGATTGGATGAAATTTTCTGATTTGACGTCCACTTCATTGATACAAGTAGTAGACCTTTGTTCTCCAATTGAAAAATATAATCAATTCATTAAAATTTTAGCTAAATGTTTACAAAAATCACAGAAAAAAAGTCAGTTTCTATAATTCAAAAGAATAGGCGTCCTACATTTTGGTGGGATGAAGATTGTTCTAGAGCTTCGAAAACCAAATCAGATGCTTTTAAAAATTTTCGTCGCTATTGTACTAGAGAAAAACTATTTGTTATGTTGTAGAGAAGAAGCTATGTTTACTCGTATTACTACATTTAAGAAATGGAATTATTGGAAACATTTTATTGAAAATCTTGATAGAGAAACTTCTTTATCAGGTATCAGGTATCAGAAGGCCGGCACGTTCCCCACCATTTGGGAGATTTGTGCCATCGCCATATTTGAACCTATTTCATCATGTACCCGATGGGAGAGAAAAGGGAAGGGAAAGATGGGAGGAAATAGGAGTGGGATCATTTGAAGATGGAAGATCGCATAAGCGAAATGAAAGCATGTAGCAATGCACACTGGTCCCAAAGCCATATCTAGGAAGACAAAAATGATTGCGCCTAAACCGTCAATTTTAGATATATGGTGTCTTCGGCAAAGTTTCTCCATAGTTTTCAGACATTTTTTTTCAGAGATGTGAAAATAGGGTGGCCCACATGGTTTACGAGATCAGCACATAATTTTTTTGCTGACGCATTTAGGACTACACAATGTTCTACAATGTTTTAGAACAACCGATTTGGAGCAACTTTGCCAAAGAACCCAAATTTCTATCTCTCATGGTTCGCGAGTTATGATTTTTTTTTTAACTGAAAAGTTAGGGTGGTACTGAAAAATCAGTTTTTTATTGATAACTTTTTATACGATAATTTCTCACAAAAACTTTGTTCCGAGCACTTTTAGAACTTTTGATTGCGCAACTTTTTGCCGAAATAAACTACTGTTCTATCTCTTATGGTTACAGAGTTATCAGAAATTTTCTTCGAAAAAATGGTTGTTTTCAAATGCCGATATCTCCGAAAGGCGCAAACGGATTGTACAAGACTTCGACACTGTCCGGCTCCTCGAAAGATGACGGAGCCTGTTTCTGGTTCGTTTTCTGGCAAAGCCGAATTTTAGCACTACGCGGCACTTAGAAAGTCCTCGAAACACTCGAAACGACACTTCGAAACACTAATCACACGACACCACTATACTGTCTTTTACTTGGCCAATTGAAGGCACAAATCGCAATAATGTTCGGCACTAAATTCGATAGTTATCAGTTCGAAACTACAATTCCAATAAGGAAAACCTTCCACCACAACCCTTTCTTCAAACCAAGGGATTCAGAGACACTTCTCGTCGCACTCGAAATGAAACGCGTCTGATTTCAACGATTGGACAGACAAAACTGATGTATTTTTTCTCTTGCGCGCAACTTTTACATCTTTACTATGTACAAGGGAATAATGGGTTATGTATACATATATGTGTTAACATTTCAATTCTCTACTTCTACTGCCGGCTCGGTCTTCGCTCACCTCGCTCACACGACAACGACGATGATGATGATGACGATGACGGTCGACACTCTTGCGCTCGTTACTGCGTGGACGATGATGATCTTTGCGCTCGTGACTGCTGCTAGGGTGAATTCACACATTGTTGCTACCGTTGCATTAAACATCCTCCCCCCGTTGGAAGACGTCTCTTCCAACTGTTTGCTCGGGGTCGACTGGGAGAAAGCATAACTTCGAAACAGATCGTCGCAATAAACCATTTTTCGTCTTCACGTTGACCACTCTTGTTACTCCATCGGTACCTGGGAACAATTCGACAATGCGACCAAGTAACCATTTTTGAATTGGCAAGTTGTCCTTCTTGATAAGCACCAGTTGTCCTTGCTTTACTTCGACCTTCTTGTGCCACTTGTATCTTTGCTGCAACGACGATAAATATTCCGAGCTCCATCGGTCCCAAAAGTGTTTGACTATGTGGTTGATGTGCTCGAAGCGTGACCTTGGATGTTTCGAACCAAGGCTGACCTCCGGTTGGGGAATGGCGGTTAGAGGTCTAAAGATCAAAAAGTGTCCCGGTGTCAATGGCTCGAAATCTTCTGGATCGTCTGACAGCGATGTTATGGGCCTGGAGTTTAGCACTGCTTCGATACGAGCCAATACTGTCGACAACTCCTCGAAACATAGAGTTGCTCCAGCAGTGTACTTGATTAGCAGGGACTTGGTCTGTCGAATGTTCGCCTCCCAGATTCCTCCGAAATGTGGTGCCTCTGGAGGGTTGAAACACCACTCGATTTCGGGGTCACTTGCTTGTTGGATGCCTTCCTGAGTTTCGCTGCTCTCGAAGAACTCCTTCCATTGCTTCAGGATGTTCGATGTACCGACAAAGTTGGTACCGTTATCGGTCCACACAGTCGCTGGTTTGCCTCGACGACTGATGAATCGGTCAAATGCTGCCATGAATGCGCCGGTTGATAGCTTGCTGACGATTTCGAGGTGGATCGCTTTGGTTTCCAGGCAAACGAACAGTGCGATCCAGCCCTTGTGCTCCACGGTTTATCGTTTGTTTCGTTGTTTGATGGCAATTGGTCCACACAAATCGATGCCAACTCGATAGAACGGATATTCTGCTTCGAGACGGCAAGCTGGCAAATCTCCCATGTATTGATGAATCGGGTGAGCGCTGGTTTTGAAGCATCGGACGCATCCTCGGATGACCCTTTTCACGGCGCTTTTTCCACGGACAATCCAGTACTCCCTTCGAATGGCGTTCAGAGTTGTTTGGGCGCCCACGTGCATGTTGGACGTATGCACTGAACGGATGACTGCCTCGGTGAAAGGGTGACTTGAAGGAAGGATCATCTGGTGTTTTTGGTCATAGGAGCAGGATGACTTCGATAGGCGTCCACCGACCCTGAGGATGCCATGGTTGTCTACGAAGGGGGAGAGCGGGATGAGCGAATTGTTCCTTGTCGTTACCTGATTCTGCAATTGGTCGAATACTTCCGGGTAAGCTTCCTTCTGGACGAGACGCACTAGAGTCAGCTTGGCTAGCCGAAGCTCCTGCATGGTGTACTCCCCTCGAAACTGGTGATCAGGACCTCTCTTACGATTCTGGAACAGGCGCTTGATCCGAGCAACAACTCGAACCATGGTGTTATATTTGCTGCTGTTGTCAAACAACTGGAACCTTTCTGTCACCACAGGCTTTGTAGTGATCGTAGTAAGCTCGGGAAGTTCGTCTTCGGTGATCAAATTCACGTTCTTGCACCAGGTTGTTTCGGGATCTTTCAGGAACAGAGGGCCTCGCCACCAGAGACTTGCGGATTCGAGCTCGTTTGGCATGATTCCGCGCGATGCTAAATCGGCGGGGTTTTCGTAGCCACTGACGTGATACCAGTTGGCAGGCTTTGTGACACGCAGTATTTTGGTGACTCGATTGGCAACAAAAACGTCAAGTTTGCTGGGACAGGTGTTAATCCAGCTAAGAGCAATTGTTGAATCGCTCCAAAGTTTGATTTGATCGATATCAACTGGTAGGGATCGTGTAACTTGGTCGACTAATTGAGCGAGCAATACGGCTCCACAAAGTTCTAAGCGCGGAATCGTGGCACGGTTCGCCTTGAGAGGTGCTACATGCGATTTTGAACACAACAACCGAATTGAAATTTGACCTTGAATATTTCGTGACCTTAGATACAAGCAAGCCCCATAGCCCTTTTCGGATGCATCACTGAAGCCCAAAAGATCGACACTTATCGTATTCGACAGAAGTAACACACAACGACTGATCTTGATGGTTTCCATTTCTTGTAGTTGACGTCGATACTCGTACCACAGTTTTTCTTGCTTAGCGTCTAGTGCTCCATCCCAAGATTGTTTCTGCTTCCATAACTCTTGCATCAGCAACTTCCCTGTCATCACTACCGGTCCGGCGAAGCCTAGCGGGTCGAACAACTTGGATATGTCCGATAATACCTTCCGCTTTGAGGGGACTCCTTCACTAAAAGCTGCCGATGGAATTTGGAAGCTGAAGATGTCTTGAGTGGGTTGCCAAGTTAACCCAAGGGTCTTCGTACGACCTTCTTCGCTGAACAAAACTTTCTGCTCCAGTTTTTCGGTTGGTAGATCCGCCAAAACTTCTTCTCGATTCGAACACCATTTGTGCAGTTCAAGGCCAGCTGTAGCCAACATGGCTTCGAATTGTTTCCGCATTTCCTGGACTTCTTCGACCGTTTCTGCACCGAACAGTGCATCATCTACGTAGACGGATTTCTTTCCAAACTGTGCCGCAAGAGGGAATTTGTCGGATTCGTCATCGCAAATTTAGATCAGTGTGCGGGTGGCTTGGAAAGGAGCACAAGCGGTACCGTACGTCACAGTAGTGAGTCGATAGATGCTGATTTCTTCCTCGGGACTGGACCTCCACAAAATGTGCAAGAAACGACGATCTTCTTCTCGAATACTGATTTGCCGAAACATTTTCGAAACGTCAGTGGTTGCGACAACCTTGTGTACACGGAAAGCGAGCAAAATGTTGACCAGATGCGGCTGTAGTGTCGGTCCCACTAACAGCAGATCGTTCAAAGACACTCCATTGCTGCTCTTTGCGGACGCATCGAAAACTACACGAACTTTCGTAGTACTACTATCTGGCCTTTGTATCGCATGGTGGGGGATGAAATAGCATCCTTCGTTGGATTGTTCGACGGGACTGAACGTTCCCACCTTCTCCATGTGTTCCATGTCGAGATACTCCTGCATAAATTTGCGGTACTCGGAGTATAAGTGCTCGTCTTTTTCCAGTCTTTTTTCGAGAAGAAGAAACTTTCGATGGGCCATGTGCTTGGAATCGCCAAGTTTGACATCGGTTTCCTTGAACGGCAAAGCGAGGACGTAGCGACCAGATTCGTTCCGATAATGAGTGGAGGAGAAATGTTCTTCAGCCTTCTGTTCATCGCTACAGTAGATTCGCTCTTGTCCGTAGGCTTCTAGCTCCCAAAACTTGGAAAGTTGATCGTCCAGTTGTTCATTCGTTATCGGGAGCGCTTGCACGATGGGGTAGGAACTTCTTTCCATGACTGGGCCTCCAGCTACCCAACCAAAAACTGTTTGTCGAAGGGTGGGCAGACTGTCTGCCAATTTATAGCTTCGACTTAGCATCATTTTGTCCCAATCCAAAATCCCGAAGAGAATTTCCACACGAGCAGGTTGGTTGAAGTTTGGATCTGCGAGATCGATCCACTCCGGAATATTCCAATGCGAGTATTTGAAAGGTCTCAATGGCAGCTTGGTCGTAATGTTTGGTGTTACTAGGAACTCCGAGATGGAATCGAAGTAGGAGCATTTCGAACTCACATGTGCGACGACAGCCTCAGCAATTTTCCGACCTGCACCTCCAAAACCAACCACAGAAACATCAGATGGAAAAGCCTTGAGACGTAGTTTTTGAACACAAGCACTTGTCATGAACGTAGACATCGCACAGGAATCCAGCACAGCCCTGCACTCTTGCAATTCACCATCCTCACCACGAACATTCACGATCGCTGTATGTAGCAGTGCTTGATCAGTAGCGGTAATCAATTGAACCCTTTTCGTCACCCTAGTCGAATTCAAGCTGCTTGGGGTACGAAATGCTTCTGGTTCAGGCACAATTGTTTCGACCAGATTTGTGGACTCGATCACATCGGTGGGTTCCGTTACCGCACACAATTCAACACGGCTTGGTCCAGGTTCTGAGGCCGCTTCACTACCTCCATTATCGGCTCTCCTATTTGGGTTGGTCTTCAGTCTATCGCTCTGGTTGGACAACGATTTCGGTTCAAAATGGAGAAGGGTATTGTGTCGTTGACCGCAATCCTTACACGAGCTACTTTTGCAATCAGCAACAACATGGCGGTTACTAAAACAATTGACACACAATCGAAGCTCTTTTACTCGTTGGAAACGTTGCGATGGAGACTTTGCAAGGAAAGAACGACACTCGTTGATGTAATGGCCACCAGAACAATGGAAACAAGCAAACCTCCTTTTTGAATCATCCTCCTTTGTGCTTACAAAAACCTTCGGAAACTGTTTGGTGCCCACAGGTTTACTGACCACACGAGAAGCTAATTTATTGTCCTGTTCCAGATTTTCTAATATGCGGCACCGATTTTGCAGAAACTCAACCATATCTTGCCATTTGACAAGATTGGTACCGACAATTTGAGATTGGAAGTCTTTGTGGGTCTGTTTGTCGAGTTTGGAAGCGACGATGTGGAATACCATTGATTCCGAAAGCGTGTCGAGATTCAGTTTCAAAGAGGACAAGGCACGAAGATTTTTCTGCACGACGTTCACCAGATCACGCAGCGCAGTAGAAGATTCACATGGGATGGACTTCAATTGAAAGATTTCGGCAAGATGGCGGTCTACCAACCAGCGGCGATTCTCGTACCTTGTTTCCAAAGCCTTCCATAGGGACGAAAACGATTCTTCCGGAGTTGCGATGCCCGCAGCTTCACCGGTGAGACAAGACCGCAAATAGTGCAATCGTTGTTGATCGTTGAGGGATTCATTCCGGCGGATCAATAGGTTAAACTGGCTTCGAAAATAAATCCACTCTTCATAGTGGCAACTAAAACGTGGCAACGTAATATCCGGTAGTTTAATGGACGAATCAGGGAAGGGCTTTTGGGAAACACTAGTGTCGAGATGGGGCTTGGCTTCTGAGGGGTTCGAGAGGGGTTTCAATTTTGCAGCGATCTGATACGTGATTTCCCCCAAGAGGTCATAATATTCTTCAGCAGCTAATTCAACTGTCGAAACTTCATCATCTTTAATTAAACCGTACAATTTGGTCTCGGTTTCGAAAAAGGATTCACGCATGTCTTCTAACCCAGTTCTGCGAATTTCAAGTTGCAGAGGGTCGTCACCGTCCTTGAAGGAGGCAACAAAGGTCAAAATTTTGTTAGCACGTTGTTTCAGTGCTTGAAGCGTTCTTTGGAACGATAAAATGGAAGCTTTTCGCTCAGCAGCCATTTTGAAATTGGTTGTGTATTCAAGACAAAAGAAACGACGCTATCGCATTCAAGGTCAGTAGCATAAAATGGCACACGATTCTATTCGGATGATTAATTAAACGCGCTTGCTCAGGCTCAAAACGATCCACCTACCTTAGCTCTCCCTTTCCGACGGTTGCCGACTCAGCCAGATCCGGTTCGAAGGACCTTTTTGATGTTCAAGACTTCGGCACTGTCCGGCTCCTCGAAAGATGACGGAGCCTGTTTCTGGTTCGTTTTCTGGCAAAGCCGAATTTTAGCACTACGCGGCACTTAGAAAGTCCTCGAAACACTCGAAACGACACTTCGAAACACTAATCACACGACACCACTATACTGTCTTTTACTTGGCCAATTGAAGGCACAAATCGCAATAATGTTCGGCACTAAATTCGATAGTTATCAGTTCGAAACTACAATTCCAATAAGGAAAACCTTCCACCACAACCCTTTCTTCAAACCAAGGGATTCAGAGACACTTCTCGTCGCACTCGAAATGAAACGCGTCTGATTTCAACGATTGGACAGACAAAACTGATGTATTTTTTCTCTTGCGCGCAACTTTTACATCTTTACTATGTACAAGGGAATAATGGGTTATGTATACATATATGTGTTAACATTTCAATTCTCTACTTCTACTGCCGGCTCGGTCTTCGCTCACCTCGCTCACACGACAACGACGATGATGATGATGACGATGACGGTCGACACTCTTGCGCTCGTTACTGCGTGGACGATGATGATCTTTGCGCTCGTGACTGCTGCTAGGGTGAATTCACACATTGTTGCTACCGTTGCATTAAACAGGATTTTCAATCTTTTGTCAGCATTAGAAAGATTATTTCTTTCTCTGTTTATGGTGAAAAAACTGTGAGGACGTTTTTTGTTTGAAAAGATTGACAAAATTTTGAAAATGATATGTTTTTCAACCGAAAATTGTCCATAACTTGAAAAATATTCGAGATAGCTCTTTGGTGCCTTCAGCAAAAATGAAAGTTCTGAAAGTGCTTTATACTAAGTATTCATGAAAAATCATTGCTTTAAGATATATTCACCATAAACCGAAAGAAAGCGAAAAAAAGAGATATTTGCTGGAACAACCGGAATAACTGTATGTAAAGTCATTTAAAATTGAAAATAGCAGTTTTAACAGTGATCCATGGAACATTAATCCATAAACGGTGTCTTGTTATTTCACGCGACATAATGTTTGTCCAGCTAACCTATGCCGTGATTGGTTATAAATTGCTACCGCTTCGGCTTACTAAGCAGAAGGTCATTCGTTCAATACCGGTTCCGTTTATTATATTATCAACCCCAAACGATAACAAAACGTATACTTTGAAGAATTCCTTCAAATTACCAAAACCTTACTTCCCGTGATATCCTCCCATAGAAATATAGAAGTATCTACAATTATTCTATCTGGGCATCCAACTTATCCCATTCAATTCAATCAAATCTAATAAATCTGCCACAACGAATTAGTCAGGGCAGCATTCGCCTGTTGAAGAATGCATGAATCTTGAACAAGAGTCAGATATAAATTCCAAATATCTGTCTAAGGTAACGAACCAGAAGGTGGGCCTTGATCACTTGAAAACTGCTTCAGCAAATAATTTTCCTTTTTTCAACTCCTTAGATTCTGCTTACTATGATCGATATCAATACATGTGTATTCAATTTTAAATGACATACATACAGTTATTTTGATTGTTCTAGCAAATATCTCTTTTTTCGCTTTCTTTACCATATAAAATTCGGTTTATGGTTAATATATGTGTAAGCGTTGATTTTTTATGAATATCTTGTATGAAGCACTATCAGAACTTTCAATTTTGCACATTTTTGCTGAAGGCACCAAAGAGCTATCTCGAATATTTTTCAAGTTATGGACAATTTTCGGTTAGAAACATATTATTTTCAAAATTTTGTCAATCATTTCAAACAAAACACGTCCTCACCGTTTTTTCACCATAAACAGAGAAAGAAATAATCTTTCTAATGCCGACAAAAGATTGAAAATCCGTTTGCGCCTTTTGGAGATATCGGCATTTGAAAACAACCATTTTTTCGAAGAAAATTTCTGATATCTCTGTAACCATAAGAGATAGAACAGTAGTTTCTTCGGCAAAAAGTTGTGCAATCAAAAGTTCTAAAAGTGCTCGGAACAAAGTTTTTGCGAGAAATTATTGTTTGAAAAGTTATCAAGAAAAAACTGATTTTTCAGTACCACCCTAACTTTTTAGTTAAAAAAAATCATAACTCGCGAACCATAAGAGATAGAAATTTGGGTTCTTTGGCAAAGTTGCTCCAAATCGGTTGTTCTAAAACATTGTAGAACATTGTGTAGTCCTAAATGCGTCAGCAAAAAAGTTTATGTGCTGATCTCGCAAACCATGTGTGCCACCCTAATTTCACATCTCTGAAAAAAATGTCTGAAAAATATGGAGAAACTTTGCCGAAGACACCATATATCTAAAATTGACGGTTTAGGCGCAATCATTTTTGTCTTCCTAGATATGGCTTTGGGACCAATGTGCAATGGGTTCGAACAGCGCCCTAAAAATGGCGCTGCAAAACGCATGAGCGTAAAGAGAGCCTTTAGCTCATTACCTCAGCGGTTTAAGAATAATAGAATGTTCTGAAGATTTAGGCTTCTGTATTCAGTTTCACTTAATAAGTGTTTAACAAGTAATTCAAATCGCATTTGCGTAAAAACTGGACAGTTACATACCAAATGATACGAAGTTCCATAATCGGTGTTCGAGAATAACAAAAAAAGGGTTAATGTTTTATTGCTTGACAGCTCTTGAAATTTGTTGAATAAAAGCAATGTTGCATCAATGTTGGTGACTCCACACCGCTCTTTCGATCCTAGATCAAATTCTGAGTGTCCTCCCAAAATTTGAGCTCATTCGGATGAAAACTGAGACTGCACAAGCCCTTTCAAGTTTATATGGGAATTACTATGGGAAAAGCAAGCAGTTCATTCAATCGGTCATAGTGTTTGCCCATGTGCTCTTGGGGACTAGAACTACGTTGATACTGTGAGATACAATAGTCAGCTACAACTTTGCCGAAGACCGTTTTTAAATCGGACGCCCCAGTAATTAGTTATTGATTTTTGAATGAGTTGTAAAACTTTGTCTATAATTATTGGGCTGTTCTGCGGGCATCACTGCATATGTGCAGTAAAACATAGTAGCCATGATTTGTGCGTGCTATCTTTCGCGCCAGATGCAGCAATGTTGCCTGTTCAGAAGTTAAATGAGTACTGCTGAAGAATTTGTGACTGTATATAAATCAATAACTAATTACTGAGGCGCCCGCTTTGAAAACGGTCTTCAGCAAAGTTGTAGCTGATGAATGTATCTCACAGTATCAATGTAGCTCTTATCCCCAAGAGCACATGGGTAAAAACTATGACCGATTGAATGAATTACTTGCTTTTCCCATAGTAATTCCCATACAAACTTCAAAGGACTTGTGCAGTCTCAGTTTTCATCCAAATGAGTTCAAATTTTGGGAGGACACTCAGAATTCGATTTAGAATCGAATGAGCGGTGTGGAGCAAAAACGATTTTTTGAACCACTCTAATACTCATCCATTTCTCGTGAAACATTCTTATACCTATCCATAAAGCTTCATATGGCTCGGTGTACTGCTATTATTAATGTAATAATTAAAGATATTAAATCTTTAGAACACACTGAAGTAGTGGGCATCAATTTTCGAATACAGCTTGACTGATTATTCAAACAAGATGTTTTTAATAAATCCATACTTGATCATAAAATTGCGTTGTGGTCCAAAAAAAATGTTATGAGATTTTTTATTGTACCACAGACAAACAGACGTCACACTCTCATCATTGTCCATCGACCACCTTTCTACTGTCAATACTAAAATATGGTGGGTGGCCAATCCGCCACCCGCAGCGCTCGCATAGTTTTTCTTCGTGTTTGACGTTTACACACTATCGCCATCTGTTGGCCTGTCGACCAAACACACCGATTTTAATATTGGGCGTGCATGTCCTTGTGACTATGATTTTGATCGAGATTTGTTCTAAGTGTTACGTCTGTTTGTCTGTGATTGTACTATGAATTTTAAATTACCCTGATGAATAGAAATAATAAACCATCCCTGCATCATTTTCTGGCCCCTTTGCAGTATTATATAGAAAGAAAAAAAAAGATAAGCCCATCAATATTTTATTGATTTCGGATAAAATATATGAAAAATACTTGTCTGTCAAAAATATCAAAAAAGTTTCTCTTGACAAGTTACGAGTTGTTTTTGGTTCTCGCGATGACGCCAACTCCCTTTTGGAGTTTCAACTTTTTTCTGGATCTTGTTGTGTATATGCACCATGTGATTTTTGCGAAATCAGTGGTGTTATATATGATGAAACTTTAGGGTGCAATGATATTATAAATCAAGGCATTGGAATACACAAAAATAAAGCTATTTCGACTGTAAAGGTTTTAGATTGCCATAGATTATCTAAGCTTTCTTTAAATGACAAAGAAGCTCAATATGTTCACTCCAATTGCATTAAGATTACATTTGCTGGATCAATAATTCCGGACTTTCTAGAGGTTGATGGTGTTATTTTTCGAGTAAGGCTTCATTATCCTAAATTGATGCACTGCGAACTTTTTGGACACACTATTCAATTTTGCTCGAATAAACCTAAATGTTCGAAATGTGCGCAATCCCATTTATCATCCGATTGTAAAAAAAACTTTCATAATGTTGTATTTATTGTCGTCAGAACCACATTGCCTTGAAGGATAGTCCTGTATATATTAGTAGTCAATCAAAACCAGGCCCCAATTCATATATCGATACACAGTGTTCTTCGTAGCCAGGATGTCCTGGGCGCCCACTGTCAGTTGTAAGAACTGTGAAAATAAAGACCATTGTTTTGTTTAATTGTTTGTTATGGTTTGATTATCAATTTTTGATATTGTTAAATTAGCTAATAATGTGCCAAAAAGTTGAAGCACATTCAACATTTCGATGGTTTTGGAAGAAGAGAAATCATTGAAAGGCATCCTGCAAGCCTCCAAGCAAGCAATCAGTTATTTTATCGCGACACTTGCTCGATTACGGATCACAAACATTAAACAAAACTTCGAATCCTGATTGCACTCTCGATTCAATTTACCCGGAAATGGGTAAACACATGGAGATGTTGACTACGCTAGAAGTCGTCCCGTGCCATGGGCCTGATCAAAACATAATCAAAAGCTTAAATATAGAAATCAATGTTCATATTCAGAAATTTTGAAGAATTCAAAAGGCATTTCAACTTCTAATGTTTATGAATCTTTACTTGATAATGAACAGGATATATCATTGAATTCAGATAATTTTGTTTATAAGCCGCCTCCTAAAAGAAAAGGGATTCTCAAATCAGCTAGTCAACCTCTAGAAAACTATAATTCTAAAGTAAAATCATTTGACAAAAGCTTTCCTTGTTTGATTCCTTCCACTTCTAGTACAATCCCAGGATTTAGTCTGATCCACCAAATAATGATTTTAATGCAAATACTAATTCTTCAGATGAAAACAAACATTGTAAAGATGATAATTCAATGCTAGGTATTTTAAAAGAGTTATTAGAATTATTGGGTTTTAGTGATTTTTGGAAGAAAATAATTAAAATGATTTTAAAATTTTTAGTTTCAATACTTGATAAATTGAATTCATTCGGACCAATCATTGCTTCATTATTTTCTTTGAAATGGCTTATAATAACAA